>NC_092063.1:927500-1000000 GCF_039877785.1 Chaetodon trifascialis | reverse complement strand
TTTGGGCTAAGGTGTTCTGGTACCAAGTGCACTGCATGAACTAGCTTATGCTTGAAAATGGTGTTTGTTTTGGTCACTCCATGCCTAGTACAGAGGAGCCGTTCCTCCCAGTCTCCAACCTCCAGGTTTCTCCATCGTTGCCCATGCGAGTGTTGGAGTCTGGCTGTAAAACTATGGAGTCCCTAGATGGAATCCTTTCCAGGACGACACCCAGAAACTCCAAGAAGGCCGGGGGCTCTGAGCTGCTGTTCAGTACATAAGTCAGTGCATAGAGGCGACCCTCTCATTCTCTGGGAAGAGTTCCTACACAGCAATGCTCGGCTCAGTTTCATGAGTATCCCTGCACCCTTCTAGCACCTTTCAACCTGTGAAACTCTGGAGGAGTCCAGCGCCTCTGAAGTTTGGTTCTAGAACCAGTGCTCCGCATAGAAGTGAGCCCAACTGTATGTAGCTGGTGCTGCTCCACCTCCTGCATCAGCTCCAGATGCAAAGCACCACACTCCAGTGCCTATTCCTGTGGGTATTGGGCCCACAGGGCGGAGGTGTGATTAGTCTGGCCCCTCCCCTGGAACCAGCTTGCCTTGGGAGCTCCCACTAGGTTCACTTTGCCCCTGACACCCCCCCCCCCCCCCCCCCCCCCCACACACACACACACACACAGGGACTGGCAGACCATTCAACTTAAAGTGGTGATTCTTCAAACAGATAAGACATAAAAATCAAATGAAACAATAATAATGACAAAGTCACAGCTGTTTTCTCCTGACAGCTTGTGTTCGCTGCCTTACACGTTTAAAGTCTGTTTTCTTTCTTTTTTGGTGCAAAGCTTCTGTGACTGTGTGTTGGACTCTGAGCGCTGCTGAAACACAGGTGACCGTCGCTCAGTGCTGAACCTGAACGCATCCTGCTGATGAAGACAAACTGAACAGAAAGACACTGGACCAAACCAGAGAGTGTCAAACTGAACCGGAGCTAAAACATCCTCTGCTAACATGGGACCACTTCCCATCATGCATTGTGCCTGACATGAGTTAAGTGAAAAAAGCTCCATCTTTCAGATGTGCTGATAACAATGTGACAAAATCTGCCTCATTGAGAGAAATGTTCTCTTATGAAGGAAAGTTTGACCAAACGAGGACATGAGGTTTGTGCAGGATGTCAGAGGTCAGTCAGCGTCCTGCAGTCAGTCTGAACACAGAGATGATTTAATATCAGATCAATCGATGACGGCTGCTCTTCAAACAAACAGCCGTCTCTCTTCTCAGCTTTCACTTTGTTGTGTTCAGTCACTACAGCTGATTTTTATTTGATATTCAGATCTCAGATCAGTCACATCACTGTGTCTGTCTGTGTCCAAGACACCAGAGTCCATGAAAGGTCTGAAACTGTAGAGAAATGTTTCCATGATAGCGACGATTAATAACAGTAATAATCAATAACAGTAATAAATAATAATAAAATTAAATCTTTTAATACAGTCAGCTTCATGCAGTAAAAGCAAGCTTCAGTGTCAGAGCAGCACGTTACTGCCGGAGCTGCTGCAGGTGGAGCTGCTGCAGGTGGAGCTGCTGCAGGTGGAGCTGCTGCAGGTGGAGGTACTTTAATACTGGTAAATAGTTTCAGTGACACTACACACTGACTTCATATAAGCAGCTTTACTTTATAAACTCATCATATTTTTAATGTAAATTCTTCACTTGTAAAGTCAATAACTGCAGGTGCAGTGAAGTAAACATTTGCCTCTGAGAAGTACTGACAGATGTATAAAGTAGCAGAAATACTCTGGTACCTCATTGTACTGTGTCATACTTGAGTAAATGTACTCTGAAGGGAACATCTTTTAAAATGTTTGTAAAACGACAAAGTTCCCAAAACCCTGACGTTGTTCTAAAAACGCTGACAAAGAAAAAGCTGCTCAGTGTTCAGTATCTCACAGGAAAGGAAGCTAGAATTACAGAAAGTAAATACAGTTTTATGATACTGCAGTACATGTCAGAGGACATACTGTACAGGTTGATTACTTTATCAGTTAAACGTGATCCGATTCTAAACTGTGCTGCACTGTTACCACAGAACACACTGCTGACCCTGAACGCAACATCACACTGCTGCACCACTACAGGAACCAAATACTGTAGTACGTGTGGTAGTGTGTGTGATAGTGCAGTGATGTTAATGGAGTATTTTTCCTGGGCCCCGACTACAGGAGTAAAACAGGAACATGAAATTCAGAGTTATGACAGAATCTCATCTACAAAAACCACAAAGAGCAAACTGGAATCAGCAGATGTTTGACGTGAAAAGAGCAAAATGAGCCAAAGACGTCAGAAAGTTTCCAGGAAATAACCCAAATGAGCTTGATTGAAATATTTTTTATTGATCTCTTTAAGTGAACCGTCCCTGCAGAGACTGGTCCAAGAAGAGGGGCCCTGGCAGGGGACCTGCAGCTGCTTTCAGGCATGAGACCCCCGATCAGGTCAGCATGGCCCTGAATGCACCACAATACTCTACAACTGAGGAATGTTTGAGACCAGCAGCTCAGAAACAAGATGAAAAATATCAGAAAATATCAGTTTGATGAGGAATTAATGAGACAGAGATGGTCAATACTGACATGAAGAGAAGAAGCTCTGAAACACAGTCACTCACAGTAATACTGCAGTAATACTGCAGTATTACACGCTGTCGTAGGATTTGAGGAATATTCCAGTAAACACGGGCTGTTTTTTCTGTCGGGCTCCATCTTATGAGGCAGCAGCTGCTGAGGAGGAGGAGGATGAGGAAGAGGAAGAGGGGGAGGAGGAGCAGGTGAATCCGGGTGAAACCGGGTTCAGGAACACGGCACCCGGTCTGCGGGGAGACCGGGAGAGTCCGCAAGAGCGGAGCCGGTTCAGACCCGCAACAACAACATCTCCATGACCAGCATCCTCCTCCTCCTCTGGCTGCCATTTTACACACACACACACACACACACACACACACACACACACACACACACACACACACACACACACACACACACACACACACACACATTCATCGTGTCCTCGCGCGAACGCGCACAGCTTCACAAACATCGACGTTTGGACGGTTTGTGCTTTTAGCTCCGTCCTCCTGCAGACAAAACGCATGGCTGAAAGCCCACCACAGCCCCGCTCCCCCTGCCACAGAACCCGCAGGACCCGCACAGACCCGCCGCTGGGTCTGACGGTCCCGTTCAGTTCGCACACATTAAAGACGGAGCGCGTCCATGTTTCTGATGTCTGACTAATGAAAGACAGCAGAGACATTTGTGAGCTTCGTCTCTGGGAGTCTTCGGTTCTCCGCTGCGGCCGACATGTACACACACAAACACACACACACACACACACACACACACACACACACACACACAGGCGGACGTCCGTCGCCGCCGCGCGGACACACGACACAAACACACCCCGAGCAGCTGCGAGCGCACCTGAAGACACACCGATGGACAAAATGAGACAGGATGATGAAAGAAAAGCTGCATGTTGGCTGTTTGTACCTGATTTACGACGTCCATCCTGCCGCCTGTCGAGAGGAGCGAGAGGAGATGGAGGGAGGAGCAGGAGGGGGAGGAAGAGGAGGAGGAGGAGGAGGATGAGGAGGAGGCCGCCTCTGTGTCCGCGTCATCTCTTTCTGATTTACTATGAACCAAAGAATCATCTGCTCTTCATCTTTATCTCTGATTATATTTGACTTACACAGAAAAATAAAGAAAGTGCGGATCGATCCGGATCTCTACTGATTATTGATCCGGATCGAGTTTGTGACTTTTGTCAAAGAACCGTCTTCACAGTGAGTGCGTGTGTGGTGAGACAGACTGTCCAGCAGTCATTAAGAAACAGAAAAAAGTCAAAGCTTCACATGCAAAGAAAAGACATAAGACATCATGAAGGTCCATCAGGTCCCCTGTCCCCATCAGGTCCTCACAGACCTGCACAGGTCTTCTGGTTGTCTTCTGCAGGTCAGGACATGATGTTTGACTGGAAATGAGTCCACTTTAAAAAACTAAAACCTTTGAGGAGCTGAGACCTCCTCCTGTCCCCAGCCATCTGTCCACAGGCCTCTGTCCCCAGCTGTCTGTCCATAGGCCTCTGTCCGCAGCCGTCTGTCCACAGGCCTCTGTCCTCAGCCGTCTGTCCACAGGCCTCTGTCCTCAGCCGTCTGTCCGCAGCCGTCTGTCCACAGGGTGAATTTTACTTGATTGAACTTGTTCAAAGTTTCTATTTTGGCTCCATTCGATGATTCACTGGTTTTATTTTCTGTCTCTTTTTTTTCTCCAGTTTTTTGTTCATTTGATGTGTTTTTTTCTTGGCTAAAAGGTGATAAACAAATAATCTTCATCATCATTATTATTCACGCTGTATGTAGATGTGATTCCAGATTTTTGGACAAATTGGACAGTGCAGACACCAAAGCTGTGGAGAGAACGAGAAGTGTCTCTGAACTGAAGTTGATGGACCAGCCTCAGGGGGATGACTGAGTCCAGATGTTGAACCTCTGGACTGCTTCAGGTCAAACTGAGTCTCCTGCAGTGACGTCTGTCAGACAGCAGAGGGAGCTGAGAGGACATCAGCCCTGACCGTCATCACCATCCAGAGACACGCCCTTATTTTGTCTTTTGACTTCCTGTCTGCACAGAAAGTGGGCTTGTGTCTCTTTGTGCACTCTTTGTGATTAGCTTGACTGCCTTTGATCCAATCTGTGATCAGTTCTCTGATGTAACACAGAGCTGAAGGATGGACAGACAGACTGCTCTGGGATCAGCTGTGATGGTCACTGTGTCCCTGGTCTATTGTGTCTTTATAACAGCAGTCTGAGTGGATGGTCTTCATGTGTCCTCACACCGAGTTGCTCACAGTTTAGACTCTTCTCTGTCCACAAAGTCCACTTCTTCTGTTATGACTGTGGGACAGACTCATTATTCTGAATTACATTATTATTATTATTATTATTATTAATTACATGATCAATAAAATCTAAAAAAAAATCAATACAAATATTTGTCTCGGCCGTGTTTCATCTGTGTTGATAAATCAGATTTAGTGATTGTGAAGAAAACAGATTCTGTCACTGAACAATCTGAGCGGTGAAACGTCAGAGCCCCCCATGAAACACCACGCTAGCTCCGCTACCTTAGTTAGCAGAGCTAGCAGAGCTAGCTGAGTTAGCGGAGTCGGCCGTAAGCTGCAGACCTGATTGTGAATCAGCTGGACGCTGTGTGTAACACTTACTTGGTGACTGCTGATGTGGAAATCCTTTTCGACCTGTAAGAAGATCTTTAACGTTCAATCTGAGAAACTTTATTGTTTTTTGTAAATGCTGTCAGCTGTTGGTTTTAATAAAGCTGGTTCAGGGTCAGCTTCCTCCATCAACTGTTCTTTGACACTCTGTGGACTGATGGACTGAAACTTTCTCATTCCTCTCGTCCCTGAAGAAGACATCCCCTGGACGGCAGCATGTCCCTCCGTGACCTTTTTGGACCTTCTTCTCAGATGTTTTCAGAAACGTATTTCAGTGTTTTGTTTGGCTGAACGAGAGGGTTTGAAACCGTCCAGCTTGCAGTGCGTCACCCTGTGGCCGGAGCGTCTGATGGGCCCAGTGCATTCTGGTTATTGTAGGTTTTCTACCACAGGCCTTGTCCTTCTACTGCATAGACCAGTTCTATGAAAACGTCCCTTTAAGGCCACTAAAGACAGACTGAACAACAGCCTGTTTTTAAAGAAACATCTGGTTATCATGTTGACACATTAGAACCGTTTGTGGGTTTGAAAGAGCCTTTCTTACTTCTGGTTTCACTCTCTGTTCAGCTGACTGCAGCAGAGAAGTTCAAACCGTATCTGTGACTCATTAACATCACTAATATCGTTCATTTAGAGACTGAACAAAAGAAAATGTGCTGTGGTTGGAAAGAAGATGGAGTCACACAGCGTCTTGTCTTCAGTCTTTATTTGAGGTAAACGAAGGTTCAGACCGAGCTGTTTCTCAGCCGAACGTGGCAGCTCTCAACATCTGAGGGGGATTTTTGGGGGATCCAGGTGTGGAATTAAAAAGCCCTTAACTGCTGGGAAACTGTCCAAACAGCTGGAAAGAAAAGTCAAAGAAGACAGAAACACAAAAGTTTAGATGAGACAGAAACACCACTGGACGGTCGGAACGAATAGAAACTTTCAAACATAAAAAAAAAAAAAAAAATACACTGAAGTCAGTTTCTCTGGTCCAATAGAAGACAGAGAAACAAAAAGGTCTCTTCAGTTCGTGTCCCATTCAAGACTAAAAATACACACGAATGAAAAAGAGAAACTTCTTCATCCTCATTGCTCAGCGAGCCGCCGAGCGGGATGTCCAACACGTCTCTAAAGACATGAGCTGTTGGGACAGACGTAGAGACTCAGCTGACTGGACGCCTCTGAAGGCTCGTTCACTGGACTCACTGCTGATCGTCGTTCGCTCTCATTCGTCTTTTACGTGAAAAGTTCAACGTTGGTCGACTTTGAGCTCAAACCTCACTCAGCAACTTGTCTCCTTGTCCTTCAGTCTTCCTCTTGTCCTCGGTGGTTATTGTCAGAAACAGGCCATTTGAGAAAACAGTCGCTAACATGATAGCATTATAGCTGGCTAATTTTTGTTAGCTAGGCTTTCTTCATTAGTGTCAGCCATCTTTAAAGTTGTTGGTGTATTTTTCAGTTTTGATCTGAGGCCAGAAACCGAGCGACTGATGCTGCTGACACGAATCAGTTCATGACGGCGTGTTTGATGGATGCCACAGCTAAGCTAACATTAGCTAGCTTGCTGCCAAGTGCCACAGTCTGAGTGCAGCGACGTTTGTTTGAATACAAGAATGAATGTATGACATATCACATGATCCGTGTTAAGCTGATGATGAAGTTACATGATTAGTTTTATCACACTCAGAATGACACAGCAGTCGGCCAAACATGTCGCTAAGTGACGTTAGCATCAGGCAGTACAGTGGACCACGTTAGCTTAAAGGCTACTGGCAGCTAATGAAAACTTCCATCCATCCATCCATTATCTATACCGCCTATCCCTTTTGGGGTTGCGGGGGGCTGGAGCCTATCCCAGCTACAATGGGCGAGAGGCGGGGTACACCCTGAACCGGTCGCCAGCCGATTGCAGGGCCACATGCAAAGACAGACAAACATTCATGCTCACACTCACACCTACGGACAATTTTGAGTCATCAATTAACCTAATGAGCATGTTTTTGGTCTGTGGGAGGAAGCCGGAGTACCCGGAGAGAACCCACGCATGCACGGGAAGAACATGCAAACTTCACACAGAAAGGCCCCGTCTGACCCGGGGATCGAGGCTCTATGATGTGTTCACGATGATTGGATCTTTGAGCACTTAAAACAATGACATGAATTGTGAGTTTCTGTTTTCTTGCCCGGAGAGGAGTCGTTCAGGTGCGCTCTGGCTGCACTTCTCCCATGTTTGAGACAGAGTTTGCATTCCAAGCTAATCGGTTATGGCACGATCTTTATTTAGCTGGTTAGCGCTAACTAGCTCCATCTGAACTCAGTGCTACGTAAGAGTAGGTGCCTGATCACTTCCTCCTGCGGTTAGCTAGCAGTGTATGGCTCTTGCTGTGACCTGTGACCAGTAGCTAACGCTACGTAGCTACTGGTGGTTACTGCGCTATTGTTAGCATTGGTGTATTTTTTCACTCTTGATGTAGCTCTATTAGCTTGTGGTAAAGCTTATCATTTATTGAATTATGGCGCTTGAAGTTTGGTGTTTAGCTGACAAAACGTGTTACCATGACGACGTGACAGCACCGAATGACGCTCTGCTGACGGTCGTCTTCCGTCAAGAGATGAGACGACTCAGGAATGTTCCTTCACTTCTTGACTTGTCTCTCATCTCCTTTCGTAGTACGTCCTTCCTTTGACTCATTCCTGTCTTTTTTGTCCTGTCTTTTCCTTCTTCTGAACCCTTTCCTGTAAATTTTCTACTTTTGTTTTCTTCCTTCAGTTCTTCCTCCATTTTCCTCTTCATCCTTCTTTCACCCTCCTCTCTCCTTCTTGTATTTCCGTCTTTGCTGTTTCCGTCTTTTCCTTCTGTCTGTCCTCAGTTCCTTTTGTCCTGTTTGTCTCTGAACCGTTCTGTCTTCGTATTCACAGTTCTCCCTTCTCTCCTTCCTCTTCATCCTTCCTTTATTACCGTCCTCCTCTCTTCTCTGAAAACTGTCCATAAAACGTCTAAATTTACCTGCATGATGACCTTTAACCTTTTATTCAGTCAATGTTACTCTGTCCTCCCCTCTGTCCTGTCCTGCCCTGTCAGTAAGTGACGCCCATCTCAGTCTTATCTCTGATTGGTCACTGCTTCAGTCCATCAGAATGATGTCACGCAGGTCATCTCGTCAGCCAGCTCGTCCTCATCGTGGCCCGTCCTGATTGGCTCCTCATCGCTGTAGAGCGCAGCGGGGTCGGTGGCCGAGTTGCCGAGGAAACCGTGGCTTCCCGTGCCGAGCAGGTCACTGGCAGCAGACTCCATCTCGTCCACGGTCATGTGACAGGCGTCGGCGATCTCCCGCTTGGCAAAAGCCACAAACTTCGGATCTCGAGCGTAAAGACCAAGACCCTCCGAAATCAGAACCTGCAGAGAGAAGAAGAGTCAGTGACGACAGCCAGACTGAACTCGACTATCAGTGTCAGCAATTGGTCAGCGTGTCCGCACCGCCTCCACCAGACTGTCGGCCGATCCTCGTTTCTCGGTGAGCTGGGCGCCGAGCTGCGAGGGAACTCTGAGGGTGGTGTACGCTCGGTACGGAGGAGGAGCTACGACACAACAAGAGTCACATGATGCCGTCAGATCAACAGTGACAGAGATAACAGTCGTGTTAGCTTATTTGTTGTGTGTTTGTTCGTCCTCCCACCTGTTGTCCCTGCAGGGCCACCGTACCAGGCCGGTCTGGGCGCCGCACCTGTCACACTGACACCTGACGGACGACAGACATGTTTAAAGGTCAGTCACACGTCTGCAGGTTTTCATAGTGATCGCTGAAGGCAGCTCGTCTTTTGAGCTCAGAGATGGACAGCGAGAGGCTGAAGGGGACGTTTCCAACACTCTGGGACATCTCAGGCCTTACCTCTTCCTGCTCCTCCCTTCTTCGCCTCTCCTCCTCCTCCTCCTCCTCCCCTTCCTCCCCCCCAGGGTGGGCTGCCTTCCTCCTCCACCAGAATGAGAGGAGCATAAAGGAGGCGACCGCGGCGAGGACACGGGTTTGCCCAGGATGCAGAGGAAGCCGCTGAGGAGCGACCGGAGGAGTGACGAGACTCATAACTGCTGAACATCTGTTGAGGAGGAGGACGAGAGGAGGGTCACACTACTGAACGAGAGGGGAGGGTGTGTCACCTGTGTGTGTGTGTTACCTGTGTCCGCGTGCGGCGTGGCGGTGAGGTGGGGTGGTACGTCCCGGGGATCGGCAGGTCGTCGCTGCTGCCCTGCCTCCTCAGACACTGGATGTTAAATGACGGCTTCCGACCTGACAGACGACAACAAAACAAACGCGCTCGCTCAGCTGTGGGTGATGACGTCAGGCTGAGTGACAGCTCAGTGTTTGATTCAGATCAAAGTGGGTCAAACGATGTCATCTCCTCTGATCTCAGTTCAGCCTCCTTTTATTGACTCTCATCACATGATGTCATCACTGTAATCAGCTGTGACATCACAGCATGTCTTTGGGGAGGACATCCTCTCACCTGTGGGCGTGGCAGGAAGTAGGCGTCTGCGTGTCGTCCTCCTGCCCTCGCTGTAGCCGTTACCATAGCTACTGTTGGTGTAGGCGTGGCCATCGTAGTGGTCTCTGTACAGAGGAGGCTCGTCGGGGTAATGTCTGCAAGGACACAGAGGATAACACACACAGGCCTCTCTGTCTGTCTGTCTGTCTGTCTGCCTGTCTCTCTCTCTGTCTGTCTCTCTCTGTGTCTGCCTGTCTCTCTCTCTGTCTCTCTGTCTGCCTGCCTGTCTGTCTGTCAGTCTGTCTGTCTGTCTGTCTGTCTCTCTCTGTCTGTCTGCCTGTCTCTCTCTCTGTCTGTCTCTCTCTCTGTGTCTGCCTGTCTGTCTGTCTGTCTCTCTCTGTCTGTCTGCCTGTCTCTCTCTCTGTCTGTCTCTCTCTCTGTGTCTGCCTGTCTCTCTCTCTCTGTCTGTCTCTCTCTCTGTGTCTGCCTGTCTCTCTCTGTCTGTCTCTCTCTCTGTGTCTGCCTGTCTCTCTTTCTGTCTCTCTGTCTGCCTGCCTGTCTGTCCGTCAGTCTGTCTGTCTGTCTCTCTCTCTCTGTCTGTCTGCCTGCCTGTCTGTCTGCTCACCCATTTGTCATTCTACCTGTCCGTCACTCTACCTGTCTGTCAGTCTACCTGTCTCTGGAGGTGATGCTGTCGGTGTCCTCCTCTCTGCTGTAGTAGCCCTGCTCTCCGAACGTCTCCCTGTCTCCGTTCCTCCAGTATCTGTCCCTTGAATCCCTCCTGCAGAACAAGAGAGTGTGATTGGCTGAGAGACCTGTCAGTCAAAGCAACAGTCTGAGGTTTTCACCTTCATCAGTCACAGAGTTCATGACTTTCAGGCTCTTCTCATGATCTTCCTCTGCAGATATAAGAGAAATGACACGTTTGAGACAAACGTCCACACGGTCAGACGACATTTAAACCAAACAAGCTCAACGCAGCGAATCATCGCGGGTGACCAATGAAGATGCCGTTTGTAGCATGAAGGACATGAACTGGACATTGTGGTCATGGTTCAGTCTTTGACTCCGTCGGCAGCGTCTCCTGTCCTCAGCAGGACAGTGCGTACCTTCCATGTTTGTAGTAGGACGGTCTCTGGCGGTCCAGCAGGCCGTTCTTCACCGATGGTCGGTGGGAATGGTGATGATTGACAGATGACCTCATGTTGTCTCCATGGCGAAGGTGTTCGTCGTGGTCGCTGCCGTTTGGCATCTTGGTGAGAGAACCGACCCGGTGAATCAGGCCTCCGTTAGACACGCCACCGTCCCCGATGACGCCGCCAGGACCTGCAGGCAGACGGAGGTGAAGCGTCAGCAGGCCAGAGACACTTCATCAAGACAACATGTTTCAGTCTGTTTGTCACTTCCTGTCAGGGTCAGACCACATGACTTCAGCTCATGTTGATCCTAACTAACCTCACATAACCACAGCAATGCCGTGAAGTCACATGACGTGACGTGGTGGCCTACCTGTGGGCGTGGTCAGCATGGAGCCTCGTCTCTCTTTGTCTGGTCCAAACCCGTTTTCACCCTGCGGAGAAACCGAACCATCACACCTGGACTCGTCTTCAACACGTCTTCAAAGGACATTTTTAAACCATGGCGTCTTTCTAAAAACCTTATAGGCCGTGTTCTCCTCCAGCTCCTCCTCCTCCATCAGGACCTCCTCCTCGTCCTCCTCCAGGTCCTCATTCAGAGCCAGACGCATCTCTGGACCCAGATCCTGCAGAGTCTTCAGACCGGCTTTACACAGCTGCACGCACACACACACACACACACACACACACACACACACACACACACACACACACACACGCACACACACACACACACACACACACACACAGAGTTTACCGTCACTTTATTGACTTCTCATGCTGTTGTCTCACCAGTGTACAGAGACAGACAGACGGACAATGGACGGACCTGGACAGCAGACGGGTTGGTGGCGTCCGACTCTCCGGTCAGATCTCCTTTCTCTTTCCTCTTCCTGAACTTCCTGAAGTAATCCTGGATCAGGAAGGTCGCGTAAAACTTCCCAACTGTCACTTCCTCCTCTGACGGACAGGTGAGACAGGTGAGTCAGAAGGACTCCCAGCAGCAGTATGTGTTCTTTGTAGTAGTATTAGTACTAATACTAGCAGTATTTGTACTGTGTGTATGGCATTAACCGTGTTTGCTAACAGTAGTTGTTGTAGTACCCGTAGTATTAGTACCTTCATGTGGTGGTATTACTTCGTCCAGTAGTTTTGGTTTCATTCTCTTCCAGATCTTCTTGATGATCCCCCTCAGCTCCTCGTTCTCCTGCTCGGGGTTACCTGGCAACAGCACACAGTGGGCGAGTCAGATCTGAATGGTGGCAAAGCTGCGTTCACAGTTTAAATAAAAGAGACCCCGTGAACATCGTTCGTCGCTGCATTTTGATCCTCAGACGAGTCATCAGCAGCAGCTGCTTCGCTTCCTGCTGCTCTGGACCAATCAGATACCTTCGGTCTTGATCTTCAGGGCGGTGCGAACCAGAGCAAAGAGTGTGGCGTTGAAGGTCACCATCCCGTCGGCGTTTAGAGGCATGTTCATCGCCACCAGCCGCTGAGAGAGGAAGAGGAGCACAGAGTTTTCGGTTAGGGCGGCGCGTCACCACACACACACATGAAACTCCTCCCCCTGCAGGAAGTCACACGACCTCCCGATCTACAAACGGCTGGAACAGGTGAGCACAGGACGGAGTGCGGCAGGTGTTACCTTACAGGCTACTCTGTGAGGACAGAGCTTCCCGAAGCCCAGAGGAGGCTGGATCCTCCTGAGCAGAGCCACCACGTCCAGGTGTTTGATCCGACCCCTGCAGGTCAGAGCGCAACGTGTCAGCTGCTCCGCTGAGCCACAGGTACACAAATACTACATCACATGTACCCGCGTCGAAGAGTATGAGCAACAACATGTACTGAGAGTACCAAGTACTCTTACTGCAGAACGGCCCCTGTTACTGATATACTGAAGTACTACTGGATCCTTATTATTAAGTGTTAGTATCTGAGTGGTACTTTTGAACACAATATTTTTACTGCTGTATGTAGTACTGAGTACTCTGTTCTATAAAAACTCAAGTAGTCAGAGTACTCAAGTAAAGCAGTAAATCAAAACTGTACTGAAGTACTTGAGTGAATGTTACTTCCCAGCGCTACAGTACAGGAAGTAGAACAGCTGTCAGGCATCCAGGTGTTGCAGCAGGGAAGGTGAGGCCACGCTGAGTGACAGAACAGCGCCCCCTCAGGTGAGTTCTGACCTGCAGTCAGTTTCTCTGCGTTGGATTTGTGTGTTTTAGATGTTTGTCTGTTCAGGGATCAGTTTCTGCTCAGCGTCCCCTCTGCTTTCATGTCTTGTCCTCTGTGTCCACTCACTGATCCTTTGTGCTAAGATAAGCTAAGCTAAGCTAACTACATCCTGGATCCGCCTCTGCTGCACCCTCAGACGTGAACCAGATCTTAAACAGGACTCTTACTTTGCCTCTGGATCATATTCAGACCAGATCCTCTTGAACTCGTCCAGGTGATGCGGCCCCAGAATCGACCAATCACGTGTCAGATAGTCAAAGTTGTCCATGATGACAGCGACGAACAGGTTAATGATCTGAAGGAGACAGAGACAGTCAGTGTGTGTGTGTGTGTGTGTGTGTGTGTGTGTGTGTGTGTGTGTGTGTGTGTGTTTCTGTGTGTGTGTGTGTGTGTGTGTGTGTGTGTGTGTGTGTGTGTGTTCTGACCAGGAAAGCACACAGCATGAAGAAGCTGATGAAGTAAACGATGGCGAAGTTGCTTCCACAGCTGAACTCTTCTCCTGGTTCGTAGTCTGACTCGGGGTCACAGCGTTTACCTGGCAGACTGGCCAACATGATCTCCTGCCACGCCTCACCTGTCGCACACCTGCACACACACAAACAGTTTCTGTCTCAGTTTCAGTCACTTCTAACAGCAACCTAAACCATCACTGAGCTGTTAGCTGTTAGTTGTTAGCCATTAGCTGTTAGCCGTGTTAGCCACTAGCTGTTCTGAGGACGAGGAAATGGTTTTCAAAAACATCTTTGTGCTGTTTTCAGTAAAAGATGGAGTTTCAGTTTTTGCACATCATCACTTTCTGTTTGTATTTACGTTTCACTCAGTGTCCAGACTTTTCTGGAAACTGGTTTGTATGAGCTGCAGAGTGTCTGTGGTCCACAGAGACAAACACAAGATTCATTTTCAAGTCTCAGAGGAAGACGAATAAGACATAAGAAGAAGACCTGACCTGAAGAGCAGGAGGACAGCCTGAGGAAAAGTCTGGAAGTTGTTGTTTCTGTTGATCTGAGTGTGATCCTGCATCGCTACCTTTCCAAAGGTCTGAGAGACAGACAGGCAGGCAGAGAGACAGAGGGACAGGCAGAGGGACAGACAAGCAGACAGGCAGAGACAGACAGACAGACAGACAGACAGACAGACAGACAGACAGACAGACAGACAGACAGACAGACAGACAGACAGAGGGACGGGCAGAGAGAGAGAGACAGAGAGTGTAAATGTTGATCAGCACACCTTCACATGCAGCTGTGGACCCCACCCACCATGTCCACTGAGGACGAGAACCCTCAGTGTCCTCCTGCCCCCGATTGCATCAGAGTGATACACCCTCCTCTAGAATGTCTTTGTCTCAGAGTTTGATCACAGCGCCCCCTGCAGGATCACCTGTGTATCACCTCACCTGCATCCCGATGACGGCGTAGATGAAGAAGATCATGGCGATGAGCAGAGCGACGTACGGCAGAGCCTGAGAGACAGACAGAGGACATTAGGCCGCTGTGCCCTGGAGCAAGACCGTTCTCTGTTAGCCCCGCTCCCAACAGGTAGCCCCGCCCTTTCACCTGCAGCGATTTGATGAACGTCCACAGCAGCGTACGAATCCCCTCCCCTTTACTCAGCAGCTTGACCAATCGCATGACTCGAAACAGACGGAAAAAGGTGATCGACACCCGAGAGCTGTCCTCCCCACTCTGAGAGACAGACGGACAGAGAGACAGACAGAGAGAGAGATGGACAGACAGAGAGAGAGAGAGGGTAAATGAACAGCTTCAGATGTCTCTTACAAGTTGGATGTGTCCTCAGAGTGTTCAGGTCTTCCTTCCTGTCAGGTGTCTTCACTCTGTTCTCAGTGGACGGATGAACTGCGTCTCATGTCCATGACCGTGACTCAGTGATTCTGTTTCTTTCATCATAACTCAGGTGTAAACTAGTCACACAGGTGAGAGTCGTCTTCCCAAAGACAAAGACATGAAACATTTGATGAATATTAATTTACTGAAACAGAATAAAGGACCAGCAGAGGACACACACTGATGGACTTCATGTCATTACGTCCTTGTTACAATCGTTACCAGCTGTAACAGCTGTCAGCCAATCAGAATGTAGTCACTCACGCTGAACTCCGTAACGACGATGTCGACCACGCTGCCGACCACGATGAGAGCGTCGAACGAGTTCCAGGCGTCCACGAAATAATGCTGCAGGACAAAGAGACACAAGACGTTTCTACAGCCAATCAGACTGACGCAGGGTGATGACGTCATTTACTCCCAGTGACATCATCAAACATGAACCGACCAAACACTGATCAGCCTCGTTATCAGTCATTGATTAGTCTCATAGTCTTCACGCCCTGATGTGGAGCATGTTGTCTGTTTTAGAATGGACATGAAAGTCACAGGGGTCAAAGGTCTTCACATCAGAACCAATAAGAAACAGGAAACGGATCAATGACAACGAGTCAGAATAAACTACAGTGTGTGTTCATGGTGATGAAGGAGGAGCTGTTTTAATGGAGGTCAAGGGTCAGAGGAAGAAGATCTATGAGCTGTGACACGCTGCACTGTTAGCAGTTAGCAGTTAGCATTCAGCGCTGCTCTGCTCACCCTGAGTCTGAGAGCGAGCAGCTTCAGCAGCATCTCCACCGTGAAGAGTCCAGTGAACACCATGTTGAGGATGTCCATGATGTAGCTGAAGGTTTTGGACTGTTCGTAATGCTGGAGGACAGGAAACAGGAAGACGTAAAAAGGACCGATCACTTCAGGTGAGAGCGGGCGGGGTTAGTGACAGACGGGACGTGTTTGCTCACCTGAACAGCCAGAGTGACAGTGTTGAGCAGGATGAGGACGAACATGACGTACTCGAATCCCGTCGAGTTGATGATGGACCAGAACTTGTACTGAACCGGATTCTTCGGGATGTAAAGTTTCAGCGGCTGAGCCTTCAGGGCGTACTCCACACACTGACGCTGCAGACAGAAACGCAGAGGTCACCTCTGATGTCACACAAACAGGAAGTCAGATGTTTCTCTTGCTTCAGTGAGTCACACTGAGTCAAAGTGTAGTTAGCTTAGCCATCTGCTGAATTAGCTGGTAGCTGCCCCAGTTACAGCTCCTGCTAGCTGCTCCTATTAGCTACCATTGTTAGCTGCTCCTGTTAGCTGCCCCATTAGCTGGCTGCCCCTGTTGGCTGCTCCTGTTAGCGGCTCCTGTTAGCTGCCCTGTTAGCTGCTCCTATTGGCTGCCCCTGTTAGCTGCCCCGTTAGCTGACCCATTAGCTGGCTGCCCCTGTTAGCAGCCCCTGTTAGCTGCTCCTGTTAGCTGCCCCATTAGCTGGCTGCTCCTTTTAGCAGCCCCTGATAGCTGCTCCTGTTGGCTGCTCCTGTTAGCTTCCCCTTTAGCTGCCCCATTAGCTGGTTGCTCCTGTTAGCTGCCCCTGTTAGCTACCCCATTAGCTGGCTGCTCCTGTTAGCTTCCCCTTTAGCTGCCCCATTAGCTGGCTGCTCCTGTTAGCTGCCCCTGTTAGCTGCCCCATTAGCTGGCTGCTCCTGTTAGCTGCCCCTGTTAGTTGCTCCTGTTAGCTGCCCTGTTGGCTGCCCCGTTAGCTGACCCATTAGCTGGCTGCTCCTGTTAGCCGCTCCTGTTAGCTGCCCTGTTAGCTGCCCCGTTAGCTGACCCATTAGCTGTCTGCTCCTGTTAGCAGCCCCTGTTAGCTGCTCCTGTTAGCTGGTCCTGTTGGCAGCCCCTGTTAGGTGCCCTGTTGGCTGCCCCGTTAGCTGACCCATTAGCTGGCCGCTCCTGTTAGCAGCCCCTGTTAGCTGCTCCTGTTGGCGGCCCCTGTTAGCTGACCCGTTAGCTGACCAATTAGCTGGCTGCTCCTGTTGGCTGCTCCTGTTGGCTGCCCCGTTAGCTGACCCATTAGCTGGCCGCTCCTGTTAGCAGCCCCTGTTAGCTGCTCCTGTTGGCGGCCCCTGTTAGCTGACCCGTTAGCTGACCAATTAGCTGGCTGCTCCTGTTGGCTGCTCCTGTTGGCTGCCCCGTTAGCTGACCCATTAGCTGTCTGCTCCTGTTAGCAGCCCCTGTTAGCTGCTCCTGTTGGCGGCCCCTGTTAGCTGACCCGTTAGCTGACCAATTAGCTGGCTGCTCCTGTTGGCTGCTCCTGTTGGCTGCCCCGTTAGCTGACCCATTAGCTGGTTGCTCCTGTTAGCTGCTCCTGTTGGCTGCCCCGTTAGCTGACCCGTTAGTTGGCCGCCCTAGAAGTACAGGCAGCTCTCACTGATCACTGTGACAATGAAGAAACTTAAAAACGTGAAGACTGTCAGGGGAGTTCTGCAGTCTGGCTCCACCTGCTGACAGAGGACAGTAACTAACTTCCTGTTGCCGTGACAACATCTGCACACACCTGTCATGTCAGTTGACTCAGGTGTTGACCTCAGAGTGGACATGTGTGATCATGTTTCATGTTCTAGGTGAGACTCTTCACCTGGTTCTTGTCCAGCTCACAGTTCTTGTACTCCTGCTCGCCCTGCTCTCTGAAGGTGATGATGACGAAACCCACGAAGATGTTCATCATGAAGAAGGCGATGATGATGATGTAGACGATGAAGAAGATGGAGATCTCCACTCGATAGTTGTAGATGGGACCAGAGTTCTCCCCGTTTGCATCGATAGCTTTGTACAGCAGCCTGGGGGGGGGGGGGGGGGGGTCAGTCTGTCAGTCTGTCTCTGCCTGACAGCGTTAATAAAGTTTGAATTGAATACTCACGCGGGCCAGCCCTCGAAGGTGGAGACGGTGAAGAGCGCCATCATCCCCATCAGCACGTTATCGAAGTTAAAGTCGCTGTTGTGCCAGATTCTCTCTCTGACCATCGGATGGTTCACGTCTCCATCTTTGTACACCACGAAGGTCCCTCTGAACGCACACGCGCACGCACGCACGCGCACGCACGCACACGCACACACACACACACACACACACACACACACACACGCTCGGTCAGGTCAGGCCTTCGCTCAGAACGTGTGTCTCTGCTGTGGTCTTGAACGCTTACTTGCACTGTTCAGGAGTGTGTTTGGCTTCGTCTGTGCAGCGATAGAATTTACCCTGAAACACAAAGAATTGTGAACTTTAGACTTTAAATCCAACACTGAAGCTTTAGATGTGCAGCCGTGGTGGAAAAAATACTCAGATCCTGAGTAAAAGTACAGAGGTATTATGAAGTAAAAGTACTTGTTCTGCAGTAAAATGATCCTTTACTGATGTATGAACACGTTCGTGTCCTCGTCCTCACGTCACGTCGTCAAGAAGAAGAAAAGTTTGAAATTCAAACCAGTGAAACTTTATCTGTTCTCACCTTGAAGAGCTGAACGCCGATGCAGGCGAACATGAACTGAAGCAGAGTCGTGACGATCATGATGTTCCCGATCGTCCTGATGGCCACAAACACACACTGGACCACGTGCTGCAACACACACACACACACACACACACACACACACACACACACACACACACACACACACACACACACACACACACACACACTCTTTACTGACTAACTCCTGGTCCTGATCCTGGTCCTGACTAACTCCTGGTCCTGATCCTGGTCCTGACTAACTCCTGGTCCTGGTCCTGGTTAACTCTGTCTGAAGCTGCCTGAATGGTCCAGCTCTCTCTGCTCTGCAGGTGTTTCTGAAGCACCGTCGATGCTGCTTTCCTTCATTCAGCACGTCCTCCTCCTCCTCCTCCTCCTCCTCATCGCACCACCTGCAGCCTCTGACTTCAGCCTTTCTGCCATCAAACATTAACTACTGGCGATGAGCTGACGGCTGGACTATCAGGAGTCGGAGGTATGAGGTGAAATCTGTGAGGGATCGTTGGCCCTCACAGAGGGTAAACTTGGTAAATTGTTCTCAACATGCAGATCTGTGAACTAAAATGAACTCATGAAGAATCAAAGATTCCTGCAGGATGTTTTTTTTGGTTAGATTTGCAGGATCTCCCTCTTCCATCATGACTCACCTTCAGGCCTTTGGCTCTGTTGATGGCCCTCAGAGGTCGGAGGACCCGCAGGACTCGGAGGATCTTCACCACCGAGATGGCGCTGGAGCTACAGACACAAACACAGCGAGTCAGTGAGCGGCCGCCTGCACACTTGTACTGGAGTACAAGTACTCCAGTCTATCTACACTGTGGTATTAGTACTTTCACTGAAGTATTTCAGTACTTCTTCTACTGCTGAGCTGAGAGTTGTAGCTGTCGTTTTCTCCCAGCAGGGGGCAGCACGCACACAGAGATCTTTATTTCCTGTTTGAAT
The DNA here is from genome assembly GCF_039877785.1 of Chaetodon trifascialis. Lineage (NCBI taxonomy): Eukaryota > Metazoa > Chordata > Actinopteri > Chaetodontiformes > Chaetodontidae > Chaetodon > Chaetodon trifascialis. Next base: position 980,582 of record NC_092063.1, on the reverse strand, counting down.
CCCAGCTGATCATTTTCTAAATCCTCTGATCTTCAGTTTATTTCTATAAAAATCAACCTGAAGGAGAAAATCCATCATCCAGAGCTCAGCAGCTTCATGTCATTCATTCATTCATCAAATGAATGAATGAATGACATGAAGCTCAGGTCTTCCTGCAGGTTGAGTTTCACAGAACTTAAAAAGGCAAACATGAAGCATTAAAAGTGAATGAATTAAATAATATTCAATAACTGATCAACTGAGAGAAAGAAAATGTTGAATTTGCACAGAAAACCAGAGAGATGTAAAGAAATAATATTTTTTACTCTTAACATTCAGTCGACCAAACGTCCTTTTTCCATTTCAGTCCGCAAAAAACATTCAACTGTTTTAACGTTAGAATGTTAGCCAGCACTTCTTTTCTAGCACGGCTGCTAATGTTAGCTGTCCTGTGAGACTGTCCCACTCGGCAGAGGACGACCTGGTCTCGACTCTGTGACGCTGTGTCCCTCAGGTTTGGTGTGTCCCTTATTTTACTGAAACATGTCTGTGGCTGCTGCTGGTGTCTAAACGTCGCTGGTGTTTGGCGTCGTTTCACACACGTGTGGAATGAGTGGACTGACTAACGCTGACTGCGGTTTGTTAATGTTGAGACATGAGTTTGATACTGACTGAAGGAAGAAGGAGACCAGCGAGACGCTGACGACCAGCAGATCCAACAAGTTAAACCAGTTTCTGCAGAAGGAGCCCTGATGGAGGAACGCTCCGTGGACCGTCATCTGAAACACAGAGAGACAAAGGCCGCGTTAAATCAAGAGAAGACGACAAAGGACGACGTCCCCAGCTGACGGGGGATTTTACCTTCAGCAGGATCTCCACAGTGAAGATGGAGGTGAAGGCGTAGTCCGCATAGCCCAGAATCTACACAAACACACAGAAAGACACAAGTAAATACACACATCACAAACATGAGGACAGAAAGAAAGACACTCAGATTAGGGTCAGTTTTAGTCCAGGACGTCAGTTATTTGTCCTTGTCCTTTATGTCCTTTAGATGTGGGATTTGTTGGTCAACATGGGTCCCAGGTCCAGACCAGAATGTCTTAATTCACGACTAACACAACCCAAGTCAATACAGGTGAGTCCAAATTTAGGACAGGGGAGTTTGAGACAAGTCCATTGAGTCCATAGCTGAGACCAAACTTTCACAAGTCAAGACCAACAAAAAATGGTTTTGAAACTCACGTTGTTCCTGAAGGAGTGGGCTCTGATTGGATCCTCAGCAGCCAATGAGCAGCTGCTGAGGATGATGAAGACGAGGATGAGGTTGGTGAAGATGTGGTGGTGGATCAGAGTGTGACATCCCACTCGGATTCTGGAGGGAGACAGACAGAGTTAAAGATGTTCAGTCTCAGTAACTGAGACCAGGACCCAACACAAGACCTGTTCTGAATGTCCAGCTGGAGGGTGGAGAGAAAAATTGCCGTTACAGAGAAGGTGGAGGCGTCATGAAGGGTCACAGGGACTCCAGGACCAGACCAGGAGCTTCTGGCTCTGATCTGCAGGATCCTCATTCATTCACAAGTTTCATGTTTTCACAAAGAGCAGGACTTTCTACGCTACATCCGCTAATGCTAAAGCTAACGGTAACACACGCTGAGCAGGTGGAGTCAGACTCACGGGTTTGTCTTGCTGAGGCAGAAGAACGCACTGCCTTCTGGGATAGGAAGAATCTTCTCTTTAGGAGGAGCCAGGTCGGCCATCTTTAACTGGACTCCTCCATCTAACAGGAGGAAAGGAGGAGAGAAGAAAGTCAGGAGGAGGGGGGGAGAGGAGGAGGAGGAGGAGTATCATGAGGTCGTCACAGATCATATAGAAACACTGAATAATAATTAATAATCTGTTGAGATTTTTTTCTGCATTAAATAAAACTTTATTGCTTCTAATCGATCGTCCTCGTGTCGTTATCAATAAATATCAGTTTGATTTTTTTCTGTTTTGTTCGATTCTCTTCACATTTTCTGTCTCGTCTCTTGAAGACAATTGGAAACAACTGACCGTCTTCTCCTTCAGGAAGCTCCTCTTCCTCCTCGTACTCGGTGTCTTCATCGATGTCCACCTGCAGAGACAAACAGTGAGACTGATGGACTCGCAATTAAGGACATTCAGGTTGGACGTCCAGCTGTGTTCACCTTGACTTCTTCAGCCTCCTCCTCCTCCTCCTCTGCTCCCTCCGTCTTCTTCCTGGAGAAATGGGAAGCAGACAGGAAGTCACACACACCCTGTTCTTCCCCTTTCCTCCTCCTGTTTCCTGTCCTCCCTCCATCACTCACTCTTTCGTCTTGTCGTCTCCGTCTCCTCCTGCCAGGTTGTCCACAGCGATGGCCAAGAAGACGTTCAGCAGGATGTCTGACACGCTAAGAACACGCAACAATCATGTGACGACCCCTCGGGTTGATCTGCTGACCCTTTGGAGGGGCCCGACCTGACGTTGGACACCAATGGACTAAACCAGTGAACTGTGTGCAGTATGTGTGTAAAAGTATGTGTGTGAGTATAAGTGTTAATGAATACTTGTACTTTTGATACTTGAAATACATTTTGCTGATAATATTTTTACTTTGAATTTTGATTTTGAACGCAGGATTTTTACTTGTAGTGAAGTACTTTACGTTGTGTATCAGTACTGTGTGGTACTTCCAGGTGTTCTCGGGCTGCAGGTGAAGGATACAGTTACCGCAGATGAAAAGGATGACGAAGTACACGCAGACGATCATCCCTGGAAACACGGGGCCTCCGTACGCCATGATGCCGTCATACATCACCACGTTCCAGTCTTCGCCCGTCAGGATCTACACACACAGTCGCCACCGTTCAGCCGGGTCATTGATCGTCTATTGGTCCCATTAATTACCATCATCCCCTTCAGACGCCAGCCTGACCCCTCAGAGGAGGAGAGCAGCTACAGAAACACCTTTTCAGTCTCGTCTGTTTCCTCTTTGAGCGACGGAAACTGATCCTGACGCGTTCGTGTTCACACTTAAAAGAGCTCTCACTAAAAATCCAACCGAACTAATCTAATCTAATCTAATCTAATCTAATCTAATCTACACTAATCTAATCTAATCTAATCTAATCTAATCTAATCTAATCTAATCTAATCTAATCTAATCTAATCTACAGTACACTAAAATAATCTAAACTAATCTAATCTAATCTAATCTAATCTAATCTAATCTAATCTACAGTACACTAAAATAATCAAAAATAATCTAATTTATTTTAATCTAATCTAAACTAATCTAATCTAATCTAATCTAATCTAATCTAATCTAATCTAATCTAATCTAATCTAATCCAATCTAAATCTAAACTAATCTAATCTAATCTAATCTAATCTAAACTAATCTAATCTAAACTAATCTAATCTAATCTAATCTAATCTAATCTAATCTAAATCTAAACTAATCTAATCTAAATTAAACTAATCTAATCTAATCTAATCTAATCTAATCTAATCTAATCTAATCTAATCTAATCTAAATCTAATCTAATCTAATCTAATCTAATCTAATCTAATCTAATCTAATCCAATCTAATCTAATCTAATCTAAATTAAACTAATCTAATCTAAATCTAACCACGGTTACTCTGATGAGAGTCTTTGAGTCCAGATCCTTCAGAGAAGCTCGTCAGCATGATGGTGGAGGCATGGCGAGAAGGAAGGATGCCGGTGGCGTTACAGATGAGGAGCCGAAGCTCTGAGCTGCTTACCTGGAAGCAGGTGAGCAGCGCCTGCGGGAAGGCGTCAAAGGTGCTGCGTTTGGTCTGCGTCTCGTCGAAGTTGAACTTCCCTCCGAACAGCTGCATGCCGAGCAGAGCAAAGATGATGAGGAAGAGGAACAGCAGGAGCAGCAGGGAGGCGATGGATTTCATGGAGTTCAGCAGGGACGCCACCAGATTGGACAGGGCCGTCCAATGGCTGAGCAGACAGAGAGTGACGTCAGAGCGGGTGACTCGCCAACGAGAACATCTGCTTCAGGTGCGTTTTCTCACCGTGTGACCTTGAAGATCCTCAGCAGGCGGACGCAGCGCAGCACCGAGATCCCCAGAGGAGGCATGATCTCCAGCTCCACCAGGATGGTCTCCATGATGCCGCCGCACACCACGAAGCAGTCGAAGCGGTTAAAGAACGCCACGAAGTAATGAGCCAATCCCAGGCTGTACATCTTCAACAGCATCTCCACCGTGAACAGGGACAGCAGCACCTTGTTAGCAATGTCTGCAGAGACAGAGACAGAGGGACAGAGGGAGGGAGAGAGAGGGAGGGACAGAGAGAGGGACAGAGGGACAATGAGGGAGAGAGAGAGAGAGGGAGGGACGGAGAGAGGGACAGAGAGACAACGAGGGAGAGAGAGAGAGAGGGAGGGACGGAGAGAGGGACAGAGAGACAACGAGGGAGAGAGAGAGAGAGGGAGGGACGGAGAGAGGGACAATGAGGGGGAGAGAGAGAGGGACAGACAGAGAGAGGGACAATGAGGGGGAGAGAGAGAGGGACAGACAGAGACAGGTTCAGGTCCTCTGAAGGGTGAATTCAGAATCATTTGATCCAGTTTATTGATTAATTACTGATCAATAATCAGAAACTGTTCAGCACATGGTGTCTGTAAACTGAAGTAACTTTGAAGTAACTGTCAGTATTTATATTTCATGTTACTTCATGTTTCTACACTTAAAGCTTTAGTTACTTTGTAGATTCAGATTATTGATACAGAATGTTTGATCTCAACAAGGAACGATTCAGCAACTCTGAGAGGAACCGAACCGCATGAAGAGAACCTTCTTCTTCTTCTCCTTCTTCTTCTTCTTCTTCTTCTTCTGCTTCTTCTGCTTCTTCTGCTTCTTCTGCTTCTTCTTCAGTTGTTGTCCATCTTCTTGGTGAATTACTGCCCTGATGAATACTTTACTTTTGGTACATTGAGGCTTAGATTTGTGTATTTTTACTTCAATAAATTAATGAATGCAGTACTTTTACTTGGAACAGAGTATTTATCCATTCTGGTATTTTCTGAAGTCAATGTGTGTGTGTGTGTGTGTGTGTGTGTGTGTGTGTGTGTGTGTGTGTGTGTGTGTATGTGTGTGTGTGTTCCCACCTTGGACTTGTGTGAGCCAGTCTGGTTGGTTGTAGTGCTCAGAGGCACTGAGGGAGGTGTTGAGGAAGACGAGCAGCAGAACCAGCCAATAGAACGTCACCGACTTGACGGCGGTGCGACAGTTCCTGCGACAGACTCGATTCCAGCGACGCAGCGTCCGACTGAGAGAGGGAGGAGAGAGAGAGAGAGAGAGAGAGAGAGAGAGAGAGAGAGAGAGAGACGGCTGCTGAAGAGCGAGGAGTGTGAGGACGAAAGGATTCTGTCCTGAATGTGTGACAGTCAGTGAACTCACCAGCAGCTGATCTTCATCATCCGAGAGCTGAAAGGAGACTCAGGTTCAAACCAAGGCAGACACAGCAAGGAGCTATACACCTCTACACACCTGTACACACCTCTACACACTTCTACACACCTGTACACACCTCTACACACCTGTACACACCTCTACACGTCTGTACACATGCAGTAAAAGTACAGCAGTATTGTACAAATATACACATCTGTATACAAATGTACACATGAACACAGATGTGTACATATACAGATATATACTCATATACATTTGTATACAGGCGTGTACAGGTGATGTAACTTCAGGATTCAAATAAAGCATTTAAACAGCGTCTCTCTGCGTGTCTCTGTCTCTCTGTGTCTGTGTGTGTGTCTCTCTCTCTGTGTCTCTGTGTCTCTCTGCATGTGTGTCTGTCTCTGCACGTCTCTGTGTGTCTCTGCGTGTGTGTCTGTCTCTGCACGTCTCTGTGTGTCTCTCTGTGTGTGTGTCTCTCTGCGTGTCTCTGTGTGTGTCTCTGTGTCTCTCTCTTTCTGTGTCTCTGCATGTGTGTCTCTCTGTGTGTGTGTCTCTGTGTGTATGTGTGTCTCTCTGCATGTTTCTGAGTGTCTCTGCGTGTCTCTGCATGTGTGTCTCTCTGCGTGTCTCTGCATGTGTGTCTCTGTCTCTGAGCGTGTGCGTCACCAGCAGGCCTGGCAGCAGTTGGCGTGTTCCTCGTCGATGTTCACCGTGTTCTCAGAGGCCGTCTCACTCGCAGGAAGACTCGCTGTGAGACACACAGATAAACTTTATGGACACGGACACTCAGCAGCGGTTGGCTGTGAGCGCTCGTCTTCTTCTACATGTCCACAAACACTCAGAGCTGATTCAGTCGAAGCTGAAACGACACGTTTCCATCATGGCTGACAGTTCAGGTTCATGATGTCATTTCCTGTTACTGTGGTACTTACATACTGTACATAACAAAAAGTACTACAGTACATTTACCACATACGTCGTTTTCCTTCTCTGAAGAAACAAACAAACCTTCACATGTATTGATTATTGATCAGACTGATCTGATGATGAGGAGAAAAACCTCGCGATGAGAAACAAGGTCAGAGATATGAGGACAGACAGAGACCCAGATACGAAACAGGGACAGACAAGGCTGTCCTCATTTAGACTGGAAGACACACGCACACACTCTCTCTCACACACACGCACACACAGAGTTGATATTGATGAGAATAAGGAAGAAAGTTTCACCGTGTGTTTCGTTGGAGTGACTGAACCATCCGAACTTCCCTCTCTTTTTATCTGACAGATCGCCCAGAGACGGACCTGACACACACACACACACACACACACACACACACACACACACACACACACACACACACACACACACACTTTATTTACACACTGAAGTAGAAAACAGTTCAGCAGAATGTTGTTTCAGTCACTGTCAGCTGTGCAGTAAAAGTACAGCAGTACTGTCAGCTTCATGCAGAGATGTACTGGAGTAGAAAGTACCATGAAATAAAATACAAACCTATCAGTACTTGTACTTGTGTAAATGTACTCAGACCTGCAGACTCACTGATTTCGCTGACTAATCACTTTTAATTGGCTTCGTTCTTTGAAGCCCATTAGCTTGTTGTTTAAATGAGTGACACACACACACCCACACACACACACACACACACACACACACAGAGCGTCTCTGTCTTACGTGGGTTTCCGTCCTCGTCCAGCTCGTCCATGTCCTCGGCCTGAGTGATCCAGTCCATGTACCCACACAGATCCTCCTCCATCTGCTGCTTCTCCCTCAGCTTCTGGAAGTCTCCGCGAGCCTTGGCCTTCTCCCTCTCCTTACTGAACTCTCTGCAACGTCCACACGACATCAAAGCACAAACACAAAGCCTCAACATTTCAGTGCGTGTTTAAAGGAGGAGAAGACGTGTCTTTGTTGGACAGTGAATTTTTCATGTAAGAGACAACGAACCCGCTGAGGACGCCCAGGACCAGGTTGAGCACGAAGAATGATCCAAAAATCACCAGACTGACAAAGTAGACCCAGGGCAGCTCGAAGCCGATGGCGTCGTTCATCTGCACGCAGCAGAAGAAGAGTACAAAGCATGAGACAGGACATGAGATGGGACACTGAGAATCCGTCCTTTCATGAGGACGTGCAGAACGACCGCTGGTCAAAGAAGCCTTTTACCCAGTAGAGGACGTCGGTCCATCCCTCCATCGTGATGCACTGGAACACCGTCAACATGGCGAAGAAGAAGTTGTCAAAGTTGGTGATTCCTCCGTTGGGACCGTCCCACCGTCCCCGACACTCTGAGCCATTCACGACACACTGACGGCCGTGACCGGCAAATGCACACGGCACCGGGTCGTCCTCCACGAAATTATCTGGACAATGACCCAACGATTTAATGATTGAACGTCAACTGATCTGCAGCTCAAGCCTGAACCTGAACCTGAACCTGAACCTGAACCTGAACCTGAACCTGAACCTGAACCCGAACCCGACAGCTTAGACTAAAACTTTAAAACTCACATTTCATTCAGTTCATTTGATGTTTCCTTAAATTAACATATTCTAGAAGCTTCTGGCTCAACTTCTGAAGGCGCACAAAGACCAGGAGAAGAACATGGTTGACTTTTAACCGTTTCATGCATTACAATCATCCACCAGCTGCTGTCTGACATCTTAACTCATCACCCTTTTATTTGAAATACCGTCTTGATGTTTTGTGCAGTATTACTTCATATTTGTGTGTGTGTGTGTGTGTGTGTGTGTGTGTGTGTGTGTGTGTGTGTGTGTGTGTGTGTGTGAGAGAGAGAGAGAGTGTGTGTGCGTGCGTGCGCGCGTGCGCTTACCTGTTCCGGTGTAGTAGCAGGTCCTGTGCATGCGTCCTATGAAGAGCTCCAGGCCGATGATGGCGTAGATGATGATGACAAACAGAACTAGCAGAGCGATGTGGAGCAGAGGAACCATCGCCTTCATGATGGAGTTCAGCACAATCTGCAGGCCTGCAGACACACAAAGCTTTACACATGTACCACAGTACAGCGCACACACACACACACACACACACACACACACACACACACACACACCAGTCCGGTAAACTCACTGGGGACTCCAGAAACCAGTCTGAGGGGCCTCAGGACTCTGAAGGCTCTGAGGGCTTTAACATCCAGACCTCCAGGTTTCCCCGGCACGTGATGAGTGGTCGCCTGCTCGCCAGACTTATGAGTCATTGTCTCCAGGACGACGCTGAATAACCTGCACAGACAACAACAAAGGCAGAAGAAGAATGTTTCGGATTCAGTTCACAGACATGAAGCTGCAGTTTGAAGGTCATAAAAAGTGAGAAACTCACTTTCACTCTCTGAACTTGAAGATGTGTCTAAACAAAGATGGTGGACAAAGAGGGATGTACAGCATGGTGTCATCTGCATAACGGTGGAGATAAACTGTGGATGTGAATCTTTTGTCCTAAAAGGAGTAACAGGACATAGACTGACGAGTGGTCCTGGTGTTGACCCCTGAGGGACACCATGAACAGGGAGCTCTGCAGTTTAAAGCCGTATGAGCGCTGCTGTGCAAATTTTCTTACATTTTAAAAGTGAACAAAAGACGGTGGCATTGATTGAAGGCAGGAAGTGTTCAGAGAGCAGAACCTGGAGGTCTGACTTCAGTCTTGGTTTTTACTGATACCAGGAATGAAATTTAGATCTCAGTGGACATCTGTGTCCTACAAGCAGCTGAAGGCAGCTGTTAGCCTCAGTTCTGATTTCAGCTCCTTTGGCCGACTCTAGAATGAACTGTTCGTGACTGCTGAGTACCTGGACAACTCACCCTTTGTCCCATCCTTCAGGCGCACCAGGGTACAGCACCCAGTCTGGGAACCGTTGGTCTAACAGACCACAGAGTCCCATTGTCAAAGTAAAAATATAGGAATGTATGGAAGTACAAGTCCAAATGTGAAAGTATTAAAACTGCACAGTCACCAGAAGCAGCTGCTGTCGAGCTGCTTTAGTGCTGCGGTTTGTTTGGAAATATTGTTAAATCATTCATGAGTAAACACAAACATCTCTCCAGTTTTGTTAAATATCATTAGTGTCCATGCTAGCAGTGTGGCTCTGTGCTTTATCACTTTGGATCAGACTGAATTATCTCCTGGATGGCTTGTCATGAAATTTATCATTAGCATTAGCACAAGCATCATTTATGTCACAGCAGCATTGTGTGCGTGCGGCCCCAAGAGCTACTAGCATAGCTACTAGCATAGCGACAGTCTGCTGTTCTGGTTATTTGAATAGAAATCAAGTGTGTGCAGTTCTTTTTCAACTGTGTCAAAATACTGAAGTCCTGAAGAAACCCCTCGGTGTCCCACATACAGCAGCCTCTCTGCACATCAACTGACTCTAAAGTGGAGCAGAGTGTCCTCGAGCAGTGTTACCATGACAACAGGCTTCATCATCATCATCGCCCCAAGGTCGTCCCGAGTCACGTCAGCGTCCCGCAGCGAGGACATAAACCACCGTGGAGGACAAAGCTCAGGACCTGCAGGACTCAGCAGGTGACGCTGACGCTGCTGCTGAGTTAAAAACCTTCAATGTTCCTGTTTCACATTCAGTCAAACGTCTTCCTGATCTCTGCTGCTGACTCAACACGTCCTCATGTCCTCCTGCTGTCTTGATGAATTCAGGCTCGTGTTGGCGTCCACAGCAGCAGTCAGTTCACCTCCAACGCTGAGACACACTTTAAAACTGTTTATTCACAGAGGATTTTGGCTTATTTTGTTAGTTCCTGTCAAAGAAATTCATCACTTCATGGACATATTTCACTTTTTGAGGTTTTTAAATGAGCTCATTAACATTAAGTGATTTAATGCATCAGTAATTATAATCCAATATGATTACTGTTACTTTTGGTCATTTTGAATTCAGGACTTTTACTTTTAACAGAGTATTTCTGCACTGTGGTATTAGTACTTTTGCTTTTAGGTAAAAGATGTGAGTATTTCTTCCTTAAATGTAAAGTTCCTTCTGACGGTGGCACTAAAGGAAAGCTCGTGGAGTCATTAAGATCTGAAGGGTTCATCTTTGGAGAGCTGGACTGATATCAGGAGCTGTCACATGAATCAAAGCTGCAGCTGCTGATGACGTTCTTTCACCACGTTCTGACTTTGTTCCAAAATGCTGCGATCAATCGTTCGTTCACCAAAGATGAGAAACTGAGACATTTTTAAATATTACAAATATTAAATTCAGAACTGTCTTGATTTAGTAATACTTTTAGATACTTTGTTACTTTGTTCCATTTTATTGCTTGTTTTACTTTTTTTTACTCCATTCCACCTGAAAATATGTTGAGAAGAGAAGAAAGAAAAGAAGAAAGACGAGATGATGATGAAATATTTAGAGGACCGACGTCCTCTACTGGGTATTGTTTGCATTGTGACAAAGGACAGAACATGAGGACAACATGTGGTTCTTCAGGAAGCTGAGGAGAACCAGCTCGCCTCACCTCAGATGCAGAGCAGCAGCAGCCCCACAGTGAGGCCTTGTCACAGCAGAGTGGCAGGTTAAATTCCCTGCTTCAGTGCGGTGACTGTGTATGTGGTGACAGCTGAGGTTTATGGTGGGAGGGTGGGAGTGTATATTTAGTCACAGCGTACAGTGATCACAGTCAGCTGTCACATGCGCTCAACACAAAAACACTAAAATGAGATAAATTGTGGCGTCGCCGGAGGGTTTTTTCCTCCACTGACCACAAGACAGGAAGCTGCAGAGTTTACTGCAGTCAGATCCAATTTACTGCTACAACTCCTTAAACTCTGCTTCAGCGTCACAGAGAGCAGCACAGGACGAGAACAGAGAACCAGAGTCCAAAGACAGAACCCCGATCTGAAGAGGGGACCAGGAACTACAGAGAGAAACTGGATCTAAAGACAGAACCTGAGTCTAAAGCGGGACCTGGATCTGAAGAGGGGACCAGGAACTTAAGAGAGAAACTGGATCTCAAGAGGGAACCACAGTCCAAAGACGGAACCTGGATCTGTGAAGAGGGGACCACAGTCTAAAAGATATCCAGAATATGAGGAGAGAACCAGGATGCAAAGATGGAACTAGATCCCAAATTATTATTATGGAACCCTTATTTGACCAGATAAGTTCTATAGAGATCACAAAACCATTTTTTCAAGGGAACCCTGGTCAAAACAGCAGCATCATAACATTTCAGGATATAACAGATCAGCTGGGATCTAAAGAGGTAACATGGATCAAAAGAGAGATCCAGGATCTAAAGAAAGAACCGATGTCTCAAAATAAACCCAACATCTGAAGAAAAAAACCCCAACAGAGATCCATCGGTTCTTGTGTTTTCTCACCCAACGATGACGATGACGAAGTCCAGCAGGTTCCAGCCGTTGCGGATGTAGGAGCTGGGGTGCATCACCAGACCGTAGGCCAAGATTTTCAGGAAGGTCTCCACAGTGAAGATGATGAGGAAGACGTACTCCACTTGTTCCTGAAACACAGAGAGAACGTGTTCCTGTACATCTACACATCTGTACCTGTAAGAACAGATGAATTAAACACAAGATGAGAAACATTTCTCGAATGAAAGTTTTTCTGTGTTCCTGCTCTCCAGGAGATGAATCCTTTAGACTTTCATGACTCTACGAGCTTCCTGTAGCGCCGCCCTCAGGACAAACGCTGAGCACCTGATGGACAAAAGATCTGTCTGGATTTGTTATCAGAAGACTGGTCGGGGATTAAATTTGATGGCGGCTCATAAAGAAATGAAACCAGAACGTCTGGATGAATTTGAGGTGAGGGTCCAATCCAGAGCCAGCAGAGCTGCCTTTGCATCAGGTGACAAGGAAACAGGTAACGCCACCAGAGTGAGACTGAAAGCTGGCAGCTGGGAGGCAAAGGAAGAGAGACCGGAGAGACACCTCAACACCAAAGTCATGTGGCAGGCGATCCAGACCATCACAGGCGATCCAGACCATCAAAGCCTGCAGACCACAGAGCAGGTGGACCATCAGTCCACAGAGCAGGTGGACCATCAGTCCACAGAGCAGGTGGACCACCAGTCCACAGAGCAGGTGGACCAGCAGACAGATAAAGTCGTCACTCATCATTGCTCACAATGCATTCATGTAAAATTCACTTGTCTGATGAATTGTAATCAGATTTTGTCAAACAGTTTAAAAACCAGCGTCAGCTGGTGTCTGATTCTGTGCTGCTCTCAGATCAGAAACATCTCCATAGGACACAGAGTCCTGGAGTCTGTACGGTCTACACTGGAGACAGTTTTCAGTTGGGACAATGCAAGAAACTGTCCCACAATTTGGACAAAAGACATGAACTGAACCTTTAAAACTGTTTGAACGCTGGGGGACATTTACAAGGTACAAAGCCAGCTTGTGTGTGTGTGTGTGTGTGTGTGTGTGTATGTGTGTGTGTGTGTGTGTGTGTGTGTGTGTCAGTATGCTCTGTGTGTGTATGTGTGTGTGTGTCAGTATACTCTGTGTGTGTATGTGTGTGTGTGTGTATATGTGCGTGTGTGACCTCATAGACGTGAATTGGAGCATTTCAGAGGATTAGCGGTCTCTCATCATCCCTGCTCCACAAACACACACCCAAACATGTCTGTCTCTCTGTACTTGTGAGGACTCTCATTGACTTCATACCTGTCCCAACTCTGAACTCTCACCTGGACCATCACGACAGACGGTCCTTTGAAGAGGATCAAACGTCTTCAGGTCTAATGTCTGCAGTTCAAACCGGCTCTCAGAGACACAAACACAGACAGACTCTGGGTCTGCTGTCCTTCGTCCACACAGCTCTAAATCTGTCAGCTGCATGCAAACACTTGGAATCCAACCAGCAACCATCACACTGACCACGTTAACATGCACGCTAATATCCCACCTAGCTTCAGACGGTCCTGTACAGACCAGCTTCTGTCTGGATATTCTCAGTTTGTGGGATTTGCTGATATTATTCAGGTTTTAGGACTTTCTGGACGTCTCCGTTGCTGGGTGGAACAGCGTGACCACACCTGTCCACACCTGTCCTCCAGGTTTAACAACAGCATCCTCCATTACTTCTCGTAAAGAGGATCATCTTCTACGACCAATCAGGCAGCAACTGGTGATTTCTACATTTCAAATTGTTTGATTTGCGTTGTGAATCTTTTGTCCAGATGAAGCTGATTCGACTCTTGTGAGGACATTACAACAAGGACACTACAGCAAGGACATTACAGCGAGGACATCACTGAAGTCTGAATGAGTTATTGATCAAACAAGACTTGACAGCCATGCTTTGAGCTAAATGCTAATGTCAGCATGCTAACATGCTCACAATGCTAACGTGCTGATGTGTAGTTTACCATGTTTACTGTACCAGCTTGGCATGTTAGCATGCTAACATTAGCTAATTGTCCATAGAGTGATGACACAAGCGTTGCAGAACAGCTTTGATGTGATGAAGATCTGAAATGTTTAAACTTTAAAAAGAAAAGATTCGGAAAGAGCTTCACAGCGGAGGAACAATGCTTCTGTCGTTCTCTTCCTCCACTCGCTGATCTGCAGCCGTTGTCTTCTTTCATGTGATCATGTGACGGTGAAAAGTGAGAATGCAACAAAGAACAACAGCGACACACACACACACACACACACACACACACACACACACAGCCGTCACTTCAATATAAAATGACTGCATGAACAGTGTGTACAGTCCAATTGTAAGTGAAGGTAGAGAGACATCGACATAAAGAGGACAGGGGGGGACTGAACCATCAGAGCAGAAAGTCAACAGAGTCTCAGCTGATCAGATCTGATCACAGACCTGTCAATCATAAGCTGTATCTAGCTGTGACCTTTGACCCTTACAGCAGGACGGGAGAAGCAGTGAGTAGTGTTTGATTAGCTTCACATGAGCTGACTGAAAGAAAACACTCGAGCACAGAGAACTTCCTGTTCACAGAGATGAAACAAGAGAAGAGAAAGAAGACGCACATTGAGCATCGAGTCTAATCCTAAACCTCTGATAACGGCTTCATATAAGAAGATCAAAGAGTTTATGAACCGAACTCCTCCTGAGGACAAACAGCTGCTGTGTGAATAATGAATGATATTATAGTCACAGATGTAATAATAAAAAATACATCATCATAAGAGGTTATACTTGTTAACAGGTACTGTACTTTAATAAACATGTAAAAATATCTGGATATCTGCCCACATTATAGCATTGTATGAACCATTTATTTTAGATGTGTACGAATTATTCATTAGAAATAAAGGTCAGAGTAAAGTTACCATTTAACATGAGGAGATGGATATTTGAACCTTTAAATAAACTTGGCAGGTGGTACCATTGTATAGTTGTACTGCATATTGTATAGTTGTACTGCGTATTGTATAGTTGTACTGCGTATTGTATAGTTGTATTGTGTATTGTATAGATGTTTGTACCTTCTTTCATATCCTGTTATCGTACTTGTTGTGTACGTTTTCTGAATCTGTGCCTGATATGTAGGTCTAACCTAGCTTAGCATAAAGGCTGGAGGTGGGGGAAACTGCTAGCCGAGCTCCATTAAAGGAGAAAGAAAAGTCTGCCAGCTGTGAGCCTAAACATTTAACATTACTGTGATGTTAGACCAGGTGTATACACACCTTTCATAGCAACAAACACGCTAACCTGAGGCTGAAATGATAGTACCACCTGAGCCTGTTCACCTCAAACACACTCAAACCCAAAACTACATTCTCTCAGCTACTTTTTCCAGCCACTGAAATGTTCTCCTGCTCTGTATTCAGTCATTTCCATAACTGTCGCTGTGCAGGTGATCTCACCAGGTCATGGTTGGTGGAGTTGGAGTCATCCTCAGGAAATGGTTTAGATACTCCCAGAGCCACACAGTTAGCAAAGATGGCTAACAGAATGAAGATATCAAACGGTCTGAGAGACATGTTAAGGAAGCTCAACAGGGACAAAACTATAAAAACTATTAACTACACACACTTTTTTCACCCCAGCAATCTGATTTATCCAGATTGTTATTACTGTAACTCCTGGTCTCGAGTCACTGAAAGTTCAGCTTAAATGACGTTTAGTCATTTCCTGTAGTGACAGAAAAAGTCATGCATGTTTTTAAGTGTTTATTTAATAACTGTTTACATGTAAAAGGGAAAGAACATCATGGGGGATATATTCCCTTTGGCCACTTGGCAGGGTGTTGTTGGTGGTATTCAACAGTAAGGAACACACCTGCATCTGACCAGACCCAAGTGACATCTGCATGCCGTTTAATATGTTTCACAATAAAAGCCTTGTCAAGAAATGAAGGTTTTCTGTCCACTGAAATGCTACAGTGCTTTTAATTTGAAATGGATTGAGAAAGTGTTGACCCTTCAATGCAGTACCTTTAACATGGCAAACAGCAGTGGATCAAAACAAAACGTCATACAAAATATGACCAATTATATGTATCAAAAAGAGGGAATTAGAAATAAAGGGTTAGGGTTAGGTTACGCTCATCAACTCTGCAGTATCTTTGATACCTTACCTGATTACCTTAAAAAGTTTGAAGGATACTTCCACTCGACGATAGAGAGAGCAGCTCGTCTGATTGGATTGTTGAGTTTTAGACAATATAACGCTCTGGGAGCTCGCTGGACCTGATTACTGCCCTGGACCTGAGGAGTAAGAGTGACATCATCATCATCATCATCATCATCAACACTGACACCATCATCATCATTGCAATCATCATTGTTACTGTCAGTATTTATGATATAGGACTTTATAAATAAAATCGACTTGACATCATCATCATCATCATCATCATCATCATCATCATCATCATAACATCATAACATTAGCACGCGGTCCTGATCTTCACTGGATTTACTGGAGTTCCAGCATGTTGTCTCTCCTGTGTCTTAGCGTCTTGTCTCACCTGTTTCTTAGCGTGTTGTCTCATCTGTGTCTTAACGTCTTGTCTCACCTGTTTCTTAGCATCTTGTCTCACCTGTTTCTTAGCGTGTTGTCTCACCTGTGTCTTAACGTCTTGTCTCACCTGTTTCTTAGCATCTTGTCTCACCTGTTTCTTAGTGTGTTGTCTCACCTGTGTCTTAGCGTCTTGTCTCTCCTGTGTCTTAGCGTCTTGTCTCACCTGTGTCTTAGCGTCTTGTCTCACCTGTGTCTTAGCGTCTTGTCTCTCCTGTTTCTTAGCATCTTGTCTCACCTGTTTCTTAGCGTGTTGTCTCACCTGTTTCTTAGCGTGTTGTCTCACCTGTGTCTTAACGTCTTGTCTCACCTGTTTCTTAGCATCTTGTCTCACCTGTTTCTTAGCGTGTTGTCTCACCTGTTTCTTAGCGTGTTGTCTCACCTGTGTCTTAACGTCTTGTCTCACCTGTTTCTTAGCATCTTGTCTCACCTGTTTCTTAGTGTGTTGTCTCACCTGTGTCTTAGCGTCTTGTCTCTCCTGTGTCTTAGCGTGTTGTCTCACCTGTGTCTTAGTATCTTGTCTCACCTGTTTCTTAGCATCTTGTCTCACCTGTTTCTTAGCGTGTTGTCTCACCTGTGTCTTAACGTCTTGTCTCACCTGTTTCTTAGCATCTTGTCTCACCTGTTTCTTAGTGTGTTGTCTCACCTGTGTCTTAGCGTCTTGTCTCTCCTGTGTCTTAGCGTGTTGTCTCACCTGTTTCTGAGCATCTTGTTTCACCTGTTTCTTAGCGTGTTGTCTCATCTGTGTCTTAGTGTGTTGTCTCTCCTGTTTCTTAGCGTGTTGTCTCACCTGTGTCTTAGCGTCTTTTCTCACCTGTTTCTTGGCGTGTTGCCCTTTCTTCCTCTGTGTTCCAGTTGAACTTGTGGTCGAGTGAAGCGTATCTGTTCTCGTCATCCTCACTCCTCCCTCACCCTCTCCGTCCAGCTCTTCGTCCCACTCTGCGTCCCTGTCTTCTCCTCCTCCTTCTTCTCCACCATCCCTGTCTCCTCCCTCCTCCTCTTCTTCCTCATCCTCACCTCCTCCTTCCTCCCCATCCACTGCTTTGGTGTAGCCATTACGACCGGAACCTGGAGACAGACAGAAAGAGAAGACAGAGTCACCTTCACCCCACAGTTTATAAATCATATTCAGTCTTCTCTGAAAACGTTTTTTTGCGTCGTCATCTGATCAAACGTTGTTGTCGTTGAAATGCTGGTGGTTTGGTTTCTAGAAGCTTTGAGCTCGGTTGGTAATGGATGCTTATGGGGTGTATAGGGTATATTTACAGTGTGACTGCCGGATAATCAGTGGTTGCTGTATGATGATACTCAGATAAGCAGAGAGACTCACGTACTGCAACAGTACCAGAAACAGTCTGAAGAACTGGGAAACAGATTCAGTAAAGTAATATTTAGAATACTTAATACAATATAAAATAACTGAGTTAATGACATACGTGGGGGTGCTGCCTCGCTGCTAATTAGTTCATCTGTGTTTGTTTAATTGATGTTGTGTTTTTAATAATACTGAGCTGTAAGAGACAAACGGAAATGATTTGGGCCTGAGACAACGCCCTGAAGGACACCACGTGGAATCTGTCTTAGAACATATCAGAGTCTTTTCTGAGGGTATTATTAAAGGGCTGCTAGGTAGTTAGCAGACAAAAGAATATAAGACCTTTCAACGAAAATACCAAATTCCTTTTCATGAGACATAAAAACACAGGAGCAGGAAATAAAATTAAGGCAAATTAAAAATAATGATTTTCAAAGAATTAATAAACTGGGACCGGGAACATGGTTCTATGTTCAACCAGCTGCTCCAGTGGCTCCATGTCTCTTCATGTCTCATTTTGCTTTCAGACCAAATGTGAAGCTGATTTCTAACATGTAGACACAAGACGTCTGAACTGGACGAAGTGCTCCTTCAACGACTGAGCCCACGTTTTCCATCAAGGTCAAAGAGGAAGATTAAGAGGAAAGAGGTTAAAATGAGCTGAGAGAGGAAGAGGAGAGAGGAGGTGACAGTTTCCAGAGGAAGTGAAAACAGGAATATTGTAGTGAACAGCTGTGACCTAGATCTGTGTGTGTGTGTGTGTGTGTGTGTGTGTGTGTGTGTGTGTGTGTGTGTGTGTGTGTGTGTGTGTGTGTGTGATCTGGGCCGTGATTTATGTGTTAGTACCTGAGGACCCTGCACACTCACACACACACACAGACACACACACACACACACACACACACACACACACACACACACACACACACACACACACACACACACAGATAAAGCCAGTGATGACAGCACAGTGAGATTAGATGATGATCTGCTCTCTCTCTCTTTGTTTCCTAGATGTTCTGTTTCCCACAATGCCTTGCTGTTGAGTCCAGCTGTGTGTGTGTGTGTGTGTGTGTGTGTGTGTGTGTGTGTGTGTGTGTAAATGTATATACTTATACACATGTGCTGGATATATGGACATGCAGGTGGACAGAGGAGATGGTAAAACTGCTTGAAATGAAGATACGTTCATAGTCAGTAGGAAAAAAGGCCTTCATCACAGTCTCATGAAGCAGACTGACGTCATGGACATCAGAGCATCGACCTCAGACACTGAAACACTCGGCCAACGCTGGAGGAGCTGAACCTGAAGTTCCTTGAATGGCCACTGATCCAAAAACCGTTTTGGTCTCTGAGGTTGATTTCCGTGTTCATGACGACGTGCGGGGGTGAATATTCATGGGGTAATTTAAAGTCTTTCCTCTCACTGAACTCAGCGCTGGCAGCGTCCCAGCAGGTTTGTCATCCGTCCAATGAGCAGCTGAGGTTATGGACGGTGCAGGTCACATGACTGTGGGTCACGTTGTTTCTTCCTGTGGAGGAGCTGCTTCACCCCCAGGACGACAAGAACCGACTAATTATCCCTGAATTACCCCGAGTCAGCTCGCATCATCATGACAACAGTGTGTGTGTGTGTGTGTGCGTGTGTGTATGTGGTGTGTGTGTGATGGTAGTGGGCCATCCCATCGCTCACACACAACCCTGCAGCCGCCTTGTTAACTTTCCACTTTTCACTGCCCTGCCTCTAACTGTGTGTGTGATTCTGGCTTAGGCTACTTTCAGGGGCCACAGAGCAGCTCATCGGTCCGCTGGGACTCAGGAGGCAGAGCGGCCATCGACCAATCAGAAGGTTCCATCCCTGGGCTCGGCAGTCTACAGCAGCCTATGGCAAGATGAGGAACCCCAAAGGGTGTCTGCAGAGTTGTGCAAAAAGCACTCTGAGTGATCATCAGTCCACCATCTACAGGATGACTGGGGACAAAAGTCGTGTCCTCAACTGGAAAACAACTGTCTGTCAGAGAGTAAAAGTTAAATAAATCACCAGAGTGATTGGGACAAAATGCAGGTCCCCATAATGTAAACCATTAAATGTTATGGTGAAGACTGGAGTTAAGGTTAGGCTAAGGTTAGGCTAAGGTTAGGCTAAGGTTAGCTTTAGGATTAAGTAGTGGTTATGGTTTTCGTCTCCAGGAAATGAATGTAAATCCACGTAATGTCCCCAAAAGTGATGAAAACCTAACGTGTGTTTGGTGATGATGATGATGATGATGATGATGATGGTGTGTGTGTGTGTGTGTGTGTGTGTGTGTGTGTGTGTGTGTGTGTGTGTGTGTGTCACGCTGCCCTCCAGCCTGGTCCAGCTGGAAGGTCATCAGTTCATTTAGTGAATGTTGGGGCAGTGTTTCTTCTTCTTCAGTGCTCAGATCAGATTCACAGCAGCAGTGGAGCCGGATCACCAGGCACCACGTCCACTGTCACCACCTCCGTCCTCAGTGGACAATTGAGACGTATCCACGGACAGAAGTGGAATATAATACTCACAGTTATGTGTTAGTGTTTAATCACCTGAGAATAAGAATCGTTGTGTTTTCCTGACCTTTCAGAGTCTTTCTATCTACAGAGGGAGCAGGTCCTCGTCCACAGAGTCCACCATGTTACACCGCCATGTTTCTACAGACAGACAAACCAAACACTGACACACGAGGACGCCTTTCATGTTTTTCACATTTTTGGCGGCCATCATAGTGAAGGGTGAGGCGAGGGGTGTTTAGTCACTGACCACTTGATGACACTAAATCCTACACAGGCGACCTTTAAAGGTACGATGAGTATGAATTAGCCTGTTGAAGGTCACTGTCCTTCAACTATAGCAACTAGCTGCTGTTAGCTAGTTAGCTCAGTTCTGTGCAGCTAGTGGCCCTATTAGCTGACTGGAGCCTTTAGAGCCTGGAGGACTGGGGGATTGTTGGTGTTTACATGGTGGGCAACATCAACGCCTCACAGTGAACGTGACTGGATCAGGACCAGACACAGCCTCCAAGACTAAAGGAGGCCAGTTTGACAACAGGGGAACCACGCGGGAACAATGGAGACGTGTCAGGCTGGGACAGGAGAACTGTGACCCGGGAGAGTAGCGAGATGAAGGTCGGTCACCACCAGCAAGGATTTAGAGCTTTTTTTGTGGAGAGGTTTGTGCTGGGCGAGCTAACAGCTACGAAGTTGAAACCTCCTTCAGAAGGAGAATTTGTGAAGGAGAACCTTGATGCTGCTTTGGAGCTGAGAACAGCAGACAAAGTCAAACTGTCCAAAGTGTCTGAATAATTCACAGAGATGAAGAAAGACCTAATTGACGTTTGACGGACGTTTGGTGAGAAGTTTCAGCACGTGAAGAGTCGACAAAAGGAACTGAACATATTCTGTTTAAGGTGGAACCAGATGATGTTTCTGACAACCTACGAACCTACGAGGCCAATCAAGGTCCTCCAGACCAAACTCATTGACTCATCTAACCACGTCCCTGTGGACCTCAGAGACACAGCCATGCTGCAACAGCAAAGGACATTCTCCAAAGGGCTGCCACAAAGTTTGAAGAACTCAATTAGCTAAAATGTCTTTGATTCCTGTAGCATCATGAAGACCCTTCACAGGGGCCTAGACCCTGAACAACACCGCAGACTTCCACCAAACTTCACAGTCGGCACCATGCACTCAGGTACCCATCAGTCTGGTGTCCAGTGTTCGTGAGGGACGCAGCAGATGACACTTTTAAACGCACTCATTGACCCTGATCATTTCTCCGCTGAGCTGTTGTAAATTAATAAAGGCCCTGGCCACTATTTGAGTAAGTGTGCTAATTCATCTGTCCATTAGTTTTCGTTGGTTCATTCTGTAGCCATAGAGAGTTCATCCATCACAGTAAATGTTCAGAAGGCTTAAAGTTGTCTCATCAGGGTCTCAAAATACACCAAAGACGACCCGTCCTCACGTCTCCCATTGGTACGTTGAAGGACACTGAGCTGAAAATATGTGATCAGTTGGAAAGACGGACATCCTGCCAGGTCTCGTCTCCGCCCGCATCACCATGAAAGTCACTTTAACGATTCCTTTGAGGTTAAGATAAAGTAAAAGCCTCGTTTCACGGACAGAACAATGGGTGGATTAACTCCGCTGCCATGGTAACAGATGATGTCACGTGTGTTAATGCTCATTTCCATGACAACGTTATCAGAAGGTCCGTGGAGGCCATCTTAACTCAGTGAGCGGAGCAGGAAGTCTGATCCCCGGCAGGATCAGGAGGATTAAACTGAGTCACTCTCTAAACGATGGAGACGGTGACCTCTGTTAACCCTGCCCCAACTGAGGTCAAAGGTCACAGTGTGACACACAGGTGTGTACCTGCTGAGTGTCCGCTCAGGTTCAACAATCCTGACTGACAGACAAGATATCCAGGCTCTTATTTTGAAAGTCCAGCCCATAACTCTTGTCCCTTTTGTTTTACCTGAGTGACATAATGACAGGTCAGGTAATGAGAGACATGGTGGGAAGACAGGGGATTGGGGCCCAACATGGGGCCCAAGGAAAGATCTGAGGGGTCAGAAGACGATTAAAGGTTTCTGAAAGGAAAATACCAAAACCACTGAAAACTGATTAAAGGAGGAAAACTGAGATCTGGTTCAACCACTGCCAGCTCACATCCACAGTGTCTGTCCAGGATCCTGAGCAGGTTTGTAGTATTTGAAGAGTACACACAGGTGGAACGTAACTAAGTACATTTACTCAGGTTCTCTGCTTAGAGACAGTTTGAGGTACTTGTACGTACTACTTCTACTCCTAACAATAATATTGTACTTTTACTCCATTACATTTGTCTGACAGCTTCAGTTACTCTTCATATTCCTTCCTGCCCAGTGAAAAGCTCGTATCTCCAGATGTGTTGATGCTGAACGTTTGTGCTGAACTGAAGGATGAAGAGTTCCTTCCTCTTCTTCAGCGCAATAAACTCTTTAAAGGCCTCTTGGATCAGCTGAAAAAGCTTCGTCACAAAGCTGAAAACAGCCTGTTTTTGGAGATCCGTGGTTCTGACAGGACAACACACTGCAAACATGTGATGATCTTCTAGAATCTGAAGCATTGATGAAGATTAAAGCAGCAACAGGAGATAAAGGAGTTCAATGAGCTGAAACATCTACAGCAGGAACATGAATGAACACATGAATGAACACATGAATGAACACATGAACGCAGCAGGAACATGAATCCACAGACAGCAGAGAGAAACACACTGACAGGATCACTTCACTCACACACCACGAGTACTTTAAGTACTTTAAGTACTGTTAGCCAATAATACTTTAGTAAGGTTTTGAATGCAGGACTTGCCGTGGAGTATTAGTACTTTTACTGTAGTAAAGGATCTGAGTACTGAGCCTATTTGACAGCAGAGATCTGAAAACAGACTGCATGTCCACTGATGTGGACGTGTCTCATGGAGACCACCGACTGAACGTTTCACCACCTCTCTGACGAACATCACGCCGTGTGAGGGCGTCAAACAGGAAGTGGCTCTGCGGGATCTAATGAGAGTTCACAGCAACAGCTGCTGGATCTGTGAGCTCATCACTTCAAGCCGTGGGCGTCCACTCAGGAGTCACACTTATGACTGAGTGAAAGAGTGAGTGAGTGAATGAATGTACGAATGTATGGTTTACATGAGCTCTGCTGACACTCCGTCACCTTTAGACGAAACAAAGAACGCGTCTCCATGTGCCCACACATGATGTCACCTGTGCACAGGTGAACTTCCTGTCTGACTGAAAGGACGCGTTGAAGAGTTCCTTCAGGTTTTTCTCTCATCTTTGACTCCAGAGGTTCAGAGTCCACAGACGAGCTCTGATTGGCTGAAACCACAACACAGTGACTTTCAGGCTGAATCTGCTGAGATCAATCAAAGAGATCCAGTCTGTTAAAAACGGATCCCACCAAAAAGCAGAGGATCGAGTATTATTACTATTAATACTGCAGTACTTTGGTTTATTTTGAGAGTATTAACTTGATGGAGGAGGGTCAGTGTGTGTGTGTGTGTGTGTGTGTGTGTGTGTGTGTGTGTGTGCGTGCGTGCGTGTGCATGCCTGTGTGTTTGAATTTGTTTATCTGATAGTTTGATTGTAAAAATCAATAATCATTAATATTTCCTGATCAAACCCTTTAAATTGATTTATTTTATCATTTCATCTGGATGTTTTCAGCTCACAAAGAAGAAAAGAAAAGAGAAAAGGAAGAAGAGGAAGAGAAGAAGAAGAGGAGGAGGAGGAGGAGAGATGAAGAGGAGGAGAAGAAGAGATAAAGAAGAGGAGGAGAAGAGATGAAGAGGAGGGGAAGAGGAGAAGAAGAAGAGGAGCCTCGCGCTGATTGGCAGAGATCAGAGCGTGGATCGGGAACAGCTGATCAGACTGATCGATTCGTACCTTTGCTCCTCTCCTCGTACATCTCCGCTTCTTCTCGCGCTCAGCTCCAAACAATCATCTCTAATCGATCCGAACTCTGATCAGCTTCCTCATCAGCCTCCTCTTCTTCTTCTTCTGCTCCACAAACAACTTCTGCGCTCTTCAGCCGCGATCACTGATCACTTTCTTCACAATCGATCTGGGTCCGTTCTGCCGCCGCTGCCGATCACTTCATGAATTCTTCATCCGGATTCATCCAGAAAAGTGAAAACGAGCCGAATAAAATCCACAGAAACGAAGAGAAAGAGGCGCGAGACGCTGCTCCGCTAATCTCTCTCTCTGCGTGCCAGGGTCTCTCTACCACCCCCCCCCCCCCCTCTCTCTCTCTCTCTCTCCATCCATCTATCTCTCATCCCTCTCTCCTCATCTCTCTCTCTCTCCCTGCTCCCCCTCCCTCTCTCAGCTCCCCCCCCCCCCCCCCCAATTGAGGATTAAACAGGGAAAGGCTCAGTGTGTTAAAGGGGAGGTCAGCTGCGGAATTAAAGGCGCAGACAGAATAAAAGTCCGGAGGTTTAATTATTCAAACAAACAGTTTGAAGATGGAAAGTTTCCTTTGATTATTTCTTGCAGAAAAAAATAAAAACTGAATCTTTTCTCTCAGAAAACGATAAAGATTATGGACAAACGAGATTTTAAAATGTTTGTGACCTGAACGACGCCCAAAACCACAGAATGACCAATGACAGGCCGGCGTGACGAAGGCGGGCCTTCGTCCATCACGTCGTCATCATAAGTTCAAACACGAACTTAAAGTAAGCCAACACTGACTTTTCTGACGTCTCTTGGGTAAACTTCCTGTCTGTCCGACCGTCCGTCCACGCCGCCGTGGACTTTCTTGCTCTTTAAACGAGGTCACCTGACTTCCTGCTTTGCTCCCATCACGACCTCTTTGGCCGCTGGAGGCGAGCCGCTCGTTGTCCAGAGGACCGACAGGAACCACAGACTGCCTCACCTGCACAGGTAAAAGGTCGTTCCTGTCCACTGACACCTGACAGCCGTCAGTCCTCGCTCATGGATGTGAGGACAGCAGCTGCCTCATCATGTGTTCATCATTCACACACACACACACACACACACACACACACACACACACACACACACACACACACACACACTCTCTCTCTCTCTCTCTAATCTTCTGTTGATGAACTCTTGAGGTTCAATTTCGCCTCAAAGTCAAGAAGGAAACTGTTTCACCTCCTTCATTCAGAGGAGCTTCCTGTTTGCTCCTCAGAGACCTCCTCCACCAAGTTCACCATCTGACTCTGGACCAGGATCTGACTCTGGACCCGGATCTGACTCTGGACCAGGATTTGGCTCTGGACCCGGATCTGACTCTGGACCAGGATCTGACTCTGGACCCGGATCTGACTCTGGACCAGGATTTGGCTCTGGACCAGGATCTGGCTCTGGACCAGGATCTGGCTCTATGTTATATCTCTCCTGGTGCTCCTCCTTCTCTCCCCCTCTTCCTTTTGTATTTTCTCTCCATCTTTCATCTCCTCCTCTCCCTCATTTTTTCTTATTCCTCTCCTCCTCCTCCTCCTTTTGTAATATTCCTCTTCACTTTCTCTCCTTCTCTTCCTCGTCTGCTCCTCTGTCTCACTTTCTACTTCTTCTCTTTG
Organism: Chaetodon trifascialis; assembly: GCF_039877785.1. Taxonomy (NCBI): domain Eukaryota; kingdom Metazoa; phylum Chordata; class Actinopteri; order Chaetodontiformes; family Chaetodontidae; genus Chaetodon; species Chaetodon trifascialis. Next base: position 954,678 of record NC_092063.1, on the reverse strand, counting down.
TGAAACTTTCTATCTTTCCTCCTCCTTTGGATCCTCCGCTCATCCTCCACCTCCTCCCTTGTTTTCTGCCTGCTTCACCTCCTTTTCTGCTGTCTAATGTGTAATGTTCTCCTCTTCACCTCCTCTTTTCCCCACGTTGGTGATAGACGGATGGACAGCAGCTCCTTCTGTCTCCATCAGGTCAGAGACAGGAGGACGCAGTGTGTGTGTGTGTGTTTGTGTGTGTGTGTGTGTGTGTGTGTGTGTTTGTGAATGTGAGTGTGTATGTGAGTGTGTGTGTGTGTGTGTATCTGTGAGTGTGTGTGTGTGTGTGTGTGTTTGTGAATGTGAGTGTGTATGTGAGTGTGTGTGTGTGTATATGTGTGTGTGTAAGTGTGAGTGTGAGTGTGTGTGTGTGTGTGTGTTTGTGAATGTGAGTGTGTGTGTGTGTGCGTGTGTATGTGTGAGTGTGTGTGTGTATGTGTGAGTGTGTGTGTGTGTGTGTGTGTATATGTGTCTGTGTGTGTGTGTGTGTGTGTGTGTGTGTGTGTGTGTGTGTGTGTGTGTGTGTGTGTGTGTGTTTGTGAATGTGAGTGTGTGTGTGTGTGCGTGTGTATGTGTGAGTGTGTGTGTGTGTGTGTGTGTATATGTGTCTGTGTGTGTGTGTCTCTAATCCTCTATATTAAGCCGTTCATAATCCTTCTAGGAGGATTTTCGTCTTTCTCTCTCTGTCATTTGTTGTTTCTTTCAAAATAAAAGTCATCGAGTTTTTCGTTCAGTTTCTCTTCATCCTTTCAAAATAAAGTAAAAGTCAAACAGAAACAGCAACAAGATGCAAATCAAAACGTTGTCATGGAAACTCTGAGAGTCAGAAAATTCTTTCTTTCCATCTTCCCTCCTTTCTTTCTTTCTTTCTTTCTTTCTTTCTTTCTTTCTTTCTTTCTTTCTTTCTTTCTTTCTTTCTTTCTTTCTTTCTGAATCAGAATCATTTCATCTTCCCTTCAGCTCCAGCTCTCATTTTTCTCTCCGGATGACGTCATCCCTCAGACAGTGAACGGAGCTCTGCTGCCTCCTGCTGGATGAACAGAGTGTTACAGCCATAAGAAGGTGAGGGGGAGGTGGGGTGAGGTGGATGATGAAAAGAGGAGGAGAAGGAGAGGAGGATGGAAGGGAGGAAGGGATGAAGAGGAGAGCAGAGGGAGGAAGAAAGAAATAAAAACCTAGAGGAGGAAAGTCGGATGGAGAGAAAGAGGTGGAACAGGACACGAGGAGGTGGAGAAGCAGGACGGAAGATCTCACAAAGAGGAGGGGACATTGACCCAAGTACTACACTGAAGTAGAAGTTTGAAGTGTTTGTACTTTACTTTGTTTTTTCATTTTATGTTACTTTGTACCTTGACTTCACTAATCAGACAGATTATTGATATTTATAATCATTATTTATTATTGATCATGTATTATTGCGGGCGGCATGGTGGCGCAAGCAGGAAGTGCGCGTGCCTCACAGCAAGAAGGTTGCTGGTTCGATCCCCAGACGGGGCCTTTCTGTGTGAAGTTTGCATGTTGTTCCCGGGTTCTCTCCGAGTACTCCAGCTTCCTCCCACCAAAAACATGCTCATTAGGTTAATTGGTGACTCTAAATTGCCCCTAGGTGTGAGTGTGAACGTGAATGGTTGTTCGTCTTTGGTTGGCAGCGTACCCCACCTCTCGGCTGTTGACAGCTGGGATAGGCTCCAGCCCCCCCGCGACCCCGAAAGGGATAGTCGGTATAGAAAATGGATGGATGTGTTATTACAGACAACAGAAAGTTAAATGATGCACACACACACACACACTTACAGGTCCATTAATGTCTCTCTCTGTTTGCTGTCATATGAAGCCTGATGATCACTTCATCATCCTGTGTGTGTGTGTGTCTCCATCACACTAACTTAAGACCTTTGTTATCAGAGACTGTGGAGCAGAAACACTTTAGCAGACAGTACAGGAGTACTTTAAAGAGTAATTTAAAGAGTTCTGACTTTATTTGTTCTGTGAGGAGAACATTTCTTTGTTCTGTGAGGAGAACCTTTCTTTGTTCTGTGTGGAGAACCTTTCTTTGTTCTGTGTGGAGAACCTTTCTTTGTTCTGTGAGGAGAACATTTCTTTGTTCTGTGTGGAGAACCTTTCTTTGTTCTGTGTGGAGAACCTTTCTTTGTTCTGTGAGGAGAACATTTCTTTGTTCTGTGTGGAGAACCTTTCTTTGTTCTGTCTGAAGAACATTTCTTTGTTCTGTGTGGAGAACCTTTCTTTGTTCTGTGTGGAGAACCTTTCTTTGTTCTGTCTGAAGAACCTTTCTTTGTTCTGTGAGGAGAACCTTTCTTTGTTCTGTCTGAAGAACCTTTCTTTGTTCTGTGAGGAGAACCTTTCTTTGTTCTGTGTGGAGAACATTTCTTTGTTCTGTGTGGAGAACCTTTCTTTGTTCTGTCTGAAGAACCTTTCTTTGTTCTGTCTGAAGAACCTTTCTTTGTTCTGTGAGGAGAACCTTTCTTTGTTCTGTGTGGAGAACATTTCTTTGTTCTGTGTGGAGAACCTTTCTTTGTTCTGTCTGAAGAACCTTTCTTTGTTCTGTCTGAAGAACCTTTCTTTGTTCTGTGTGGAGAACATTCCTTTGTTCTGTTCTTTGTTTGTATATTTTATTTCCTTCTTCACGTCCTTAAAAAACAAACCTTTGGCATTGTGTCAATAACAGGTCGTGGACTAGGAGGACCTCAAACACTTCAAAGGACAATTGAGGACACGAGGGACCGTGACTTCTTTGAGTCTCTGTTTTTAAATGACATCCAGTCTTTGTCTTACTGACAACTGTTAGGACGCCCGTGTCCAGGGGAGGACACCTGTCACCAGGACTGACATCCTCACCAACAGAGTCTCCAGGTGTTTCAGCAGAGATGTGTGTCCACAGTGAGACCCCAGAAGGACATGACGAGAGACAGGAAATCTCTTCTTCTCCTTAAAGATGACAAGAGACAAAACTGCATCACAGCCAATGTCTGCTGAGGAGAGAGAGACAGGTGAGCAGACAGACAGGTGAGCAGAGACAAAGGTGAGCAGAGAGACATAAGCAGAGCGACAGGTGAAGACTCACCCTTTCACAGACGTGTCAGTGAGCGTGCGACGTGTGTCAGTGAGTGTGTGTCAGTGAGCGTGTGACATGTGTGTGTGTGTCAGTGAGTGTGTGACGTGTGTCAGTGAGTGTGTGTCAGTGAGCGTGTGACATGTGTGTGTGTGTCAGTGAGTGTGTGACGTGTGTCAGTGAGTGTGTGTCAGTGTGCGTGTGACGTGTGTCAGTGAGTGTGTGACGTGTGTCAATGAGTGTGTGTTAGTGAGTGTGTGACGTGTGTCAGTGAGTGTGTGACGTGTGTCAATGAGTGTGTGTCAGTGGGTGTGTGACGTGTATCAATGAGTGTGTGTCAGTGAGCGTGTGACGTGTGTCAGTGAGTGTGTGTCAGTGAGCTGTTGACGTGTGTGTGTCAGTGAGCATGTGTGTGTGTCAGTGAGTGTGTGTCAGTGAGCGTGTGACGTGTGTGTGAGCACGTGACATGTATGTCAATGAGCGTGTGACGTGTGTGTGTCAGTGAGCATGTGTGTGTGTCAGTGAGCGTGTGACGTGTGTCAGTGAGTGTGTGTCAGTGAGTGTGTGTCAATGAGCGTGTGACGTGTGTGTGTCAGTGAGCATGTGTGTGTGTCAGTGAGCGTGTGACGTGTCAGTGAGTGTGTGACGTGTGTCAGTGAGTGTGTGTCAGTGAGTGTGTGACGTGTGTCAGTGAGTGTGTGTCAGTGAGCGTGTGACGTGTGTGTCAGTGAGTGTGTGTCAGTGAGCGTGTGTCAGTGAGCGTGTGTCAGTGAGCGTGTGACGTGTGTGTGTGTTGTGTGTCAGTGAGTGTGTGTCAGTGAGCTGTTGACATGTGTGTGTCAGTGAGTGTGTGTCAGTGAGCGTGTGTCAGTGAGCGTGTGTCAGTGAGCGTGTGACGTGTGTGTGTGTTGTGTGTCAGTGAGTGTGTGTCAGTGAGCTGTTGACATGTGTGTGTCAGTGAGCGTGTGACATGTGTCAGTGAGTGTGTGTCAGTGAGCATGTGTGTGTGTCAGTGAGTGTGTGACGTGTGTCAGTGAGTGTGTGTCAGTGAGTGTGTGACGTGTGTCAATGAGTGTGTGTCAGTGGGTGTGTGACGTGTATCAATGAGTGTGTGTCAGTGGGTGTGTGACGTGTATCAATGAGTGTGTGTCAGTGAGCGTGTGACGTGTGTGTGTCAGTGAGCATGTGTGTGTGTCAGTGAGTGTGTGTCAATGAGCGTGTGACGTGTGTGTGTCAGTGAGCATGTGTGTGTGTCAGTGAGCGTGTGACGTGTCAGTGAGTGTGTGTCAGTGAGCATGTGTGTGTGTCAGTGAGTGTGTGACGTGTGTCAGTGAGTGTGTGTCAGTGAGTGTGTGACGTGTGTCAGTGAGTGTGTGTCAGTGAGCGTGTGACGTGTGTGTCAGTGAGCGTGTGTCAGTGAGTGTGTGTCAGTGAGCGTGTGACGTGTGTGTCAGTGAGCGTGTGTCAGTGAGTGTGTGTCAGTGAGTGTGTCAGTGAGTGTGTGTCAGTGAGTGTGTCAGTGAGTGTGTGTCAGTGAGTGTGTGACGTGTGTCAGTGAGTGTGTGACGTGTGTGTGTGTCAGTGAGCGTGTGACGTGTGTGTATGTCAGTGAGCGTGTGACGTGTGTCAGTGAGCATGTGACGTGTGTGTCAGTGAGCGTGTGACGTGTGTGTATGTCAGTGAGCGTGTGACGTGTGTCAGTGAGCGTGTGACGTGTGTGTCAGTGAGTGTGTGTCAGTGAGCGTGTGATGTGTGTGTCAGTGAATGTGTGTCAGTGAGCGTGTGACGTGTGTGTATGTCAGTGAGCGTGTGACGTGTGTCAGTGAGCGTGTGTCAGTGAGTGTGACGTGTGTCAGTGAGTGTGTGTCAGTGAGCGTGTGACGTGTGTGTCAGTGAGTGTGTGTCAGTGAGCGTGTGTCAGTGAGTGTGTGTCAGTGAGCGTGTGACGTGTGTGTCAGTGAGTGTGTGTCAGTGGGTGTGTGTCAGTGGGTGTCAGTGAGCGTGTGTCAGTGAGTGTGTGTCAGTGAGTGTGTGTCAGTGGGTGTGTGACGTGTGTGTCAGTGAGCGCGTGTCAGTGAGTGTGTGTCAGTGAGCGTGTGACGTGTGTGTCAGTGGGTGTGTGTCAGTGGGTGTCAGTGAGCGTGTGTCAGTGAGTGTGTGTCAGTGAGTGTGTGTCAGTGGGTGTGTGTCAGTGGGTGTGTGTCAGTGGGTGTGTGTCAGTGGGTGTGTGACGTGTGTCATCTTTGAACGTCTGTCACCTGAAAAACTTTGTGACTCAAATTCAGCATTATTATGATTTATTGATCTCATTTGTCCACGTGTGTGTCCATCGCTGTGTGTCCATTACACACACACACACACACGCACGCACGCACGCACGCACACTCAGGCTGATGTCAGCCTATTACCCTGAATACCCCCATCATCACGCAGACTCCTCCCTCTGAAGGTGGAGCTCTTTCTCTCTCACTTCCTTCCTTTTTCCTTCCTGGTGCCCCCCCCCCACGTACGCGCGCGCACGCACGCACGCACACACGTCCTTTATCATCACCCTCTTTCCTCATTGCCTCATGAGAGAGAGGGAGGATGGTAGAGCGACGTTAACTCGTCACTGCCTTCTGTGTGTAGTAAAGCGCCATTAAGCTGCTGCTGCACAGCTACCTGCGGGCACCACACGCGCGGGCGGGCGTGCACGTGTGTATGTGTGTGTGAGCTTCCACCTTTCAGCGCTTTGCGTTTTTACCTGCAGTGGACATCACGCACTGTCACGCGTGCACGCGCCCACTGTCACGCACGCTCACGCGCACGCACGCAGCAGTAGCACCGAGGGAGCGATCAATACACTAAAAGCCCGGAGAGGATCTCCAGCAGAGGACAGGACGCGCGGGCTGGACCAGCGGAGAAACGGCAGGAAATATGAAGGTAAGGAAGCCCGAGCCCCCGGTTTGTTTTCCGTTAGTGAGGCACGAGGCGCGAGGCTCAGAGCGGGCGCGTTCTCGGCCGTTTTGACCGAGAAACCCGGTTTGTCGGAGTGTTTTTCTCCTGCAGGTACAAACGGCACCGTCAGCACATTCACAGCCGACACATGCAGCTGCTGCCCGGCGGAGGAGCAGCGGACTGTCGGCCTCCATCAGCACCTCCACCTCCACCACCGTGTGCGTGTGTGTGTGTACCTGATGGTCTCATCTGTCACCGTGTAAAACAGAGAAGCAGCAGCAGCTGCTCTTGGATCAGTGTGAGTGGATGAGGTGACACCGTGTGTGTGTGTGTGTGTGTGTGTGTGTGTGTGTGTGTTTACATGGTGGCCAGCAGCTGGATCTGCGCTACTCTTGCGCTCTTTGTCTGCTCTGACCGCCGAGGAGGAGGAGGAGGTTCACAGGAGGAGCAGCTTATGATGGGAGCACACTGAGCAGAGGAGCTGCTGTGTTCATGAGGGTGGAGGCAGGTGGAGATGGTGTATCTGAGGGCTTTTACTACTGAGGAGCAGCTTGTTAACATATGTTATGATGTATGAACTCTCAGTGAGGAGGTGACTTATCAGGAAGAAGGAGGAGGAACACCTGAAAACACAGGATTTCTTACAGTAGGTGTTTGTGAGAGAGGAGGGGCAGGCTCCAGCCAGAGGTGCATTGATGAGCGTGTGATCAGGAGGTACTTCATGTGTGTACTCAGTACTCACAGGCAGTACATACACATGTCAGAAAGGACGTTTTGTTCTGATGTCACATGTTTGATCAGAGGTGATTGATTATCAGGAGGCGGGGCTTAGTGTGTCCTCAGAGGAGGTGCTACACACAGGAGGAGCACATTTACTGCACTTAAGTACTTACAAAATTACAATTATCTGACACAGTTACTACAGAAACATGACATGTTGGTGTGATGCAGTACAAGTACACAAAGTACACAACTGGCTTTCCGTTGACAAACTCCATGAAAATGCTGTCAGGAAACAGAAACATCTGGTTTCATGTTGAAGTAGTACTTTGAAAGGAGCCGTTCTGCACAAGGAGTACTTTTACTTTTCATACTTCAGCTCACTGCTGGTCATACTTTTACTGCAGTAGTACTTGGATTGGGGTTGTGACAGTACTTTAGGATGGAGCTTCGGCCTGGTCGATGTCACGTGTGTTCTGCTTGTTCATTCAAACTTCAGCAGAGCAGAAAGTTCCCACGTAGAGCTTCAGGCCCTGAACTCTTCCACTTCCTGTAACGCACAGGTGAGCACTGAAGACACCTGACAGCCAGGTGACCTCCATCAGGGCGGCACGCTTCGCCCAGCAGGAACGTCTCTGCTGTCAGACAACAGAGAATCACTTCCTGCTGAGGTCAGACCTCTGAACTCTTTCAAAATAAAACCTCCTTTACATCTTTGTCCAACCCGCCGTTGGACACTGCTAACGCATTAACGCTCTACGCCCCATTGGTCACGTGACCTTCGACCCTCTAGAGGGTCTGCAGCGTTTCCTGTGTTTGATGACATCATCACAATCAGCCCTGTGTGGTGATGATGTCGTCAGACGCCACCCGCGTATCTGCAGGCTCTCAGAGATTCAGACCGACAGCTGCTGTCAGAGACACTCAGTGTTTCCAGACAGCAGCCTCCCTCCTCTTCCTCTTCATCATCCTCATGTTTCCAGACTCACATGCTCCCTCCTGTCAGGGTGCAGCGACCTCTGACCTCCGCCTGCTGGGTGGATGAAGAATGAGAGAAGAAGAATCAGTGTTTAGTTTCAGAGTCTGATACCGCTGATTAGACAGACGCTGCTTTGTTATCGCAGAGAAGAAGAGGAGGAGGAGAAGGAAGAAGACAGAGTGTGTGTATGTGTGTGTGTGTGTGTGTGTGTGTGTGAGTGTGTGTGTTTTCTACCGTAGGTGAACCTGTAGCAGCAGCTGTTTGCTTTGAAGAAGAGTCTCATTCATCGCTGGTTGGGTTCAGTCTGCTGATGCGTAGATCTTTGATGTGAAAAACTACAACTCCCAGAGGAGCCGGAGTCTGTGTTCGTCTTGTCTGACTGATGTTTGATGCTGACGCTCTCACACAGCGCCGACAACCTGCTGAAGAAGAGTAAAAAGACTTGATGCTTCACCGTTTGTTGTCTTTGACTAAACATCCTCAGATGAGATGGGGACGGAGCAGCTGACGTGATCCAGGACCTGGAGGACAGACTGTGTCCTGGTCTGATCCTGGATCAGGGTCTGATGGTTCAGATCTTCTGCTGTCATTGACAGTCTGCAGCGTCTCTGCAGCAGCGTCCGTGTTTGAAGCTGATTGGTTGAGCTGATGTTGATCTTCAGGTGATGAAGCTCTCTGTCCGTCCTCTGTCCTCCTCTGGACAAACAGTCTCTAAGTGAAGACAGCATGCCTCTACCTGGACATCATTCACTGAATCAGACGTGTGGACACAGAGAGGACAAACACTGAACACCTTCAATCAAACTCCTCCAGTCTGAGCTGGACGGACCTGATGGATGCTGTGTCCTGATTGGCGGGTGGGGAGTCAGCACAGGTGTGTTTAGGACCAGGTGATGAGTGAAGACCTTTGACCAACAGCGATGCTTTCAGTGAGAAGAATGATGTCACTTCCTGTCAGCTGACCCGCTTTGACCGTTTGGCATTACTGCTGTGATCCAGTGTCAGAGTGGTTTAAAGTGCAGAGTCTGAAGATCTGGAGCCTCATTAGAGACACACACACACACACACACACACACACACACACACACACACACACACACACACACACACACACACACACACACACACACACACAGGATGAGATCTAGGTTACATACAGTCAGACAGAGAAACAAAGAGAACGAGGCCACAGTCAACGTCCACACAAACATGGACTGACCCACATTTGACCTGAGTCCTCAGAGCGGCCGAGTCTCAAAACTCCGCTCTCACATTAATTATTTGTTCCTTCCAACGTTTTCATTTTCCCTCCGACCAACTTGTGCCGTCCCTTCAGCACAGAGCTGCTGCTGAAGCCGCAGATGGCACAGAGAACGCATCGAAACACAGTAAAACGCATTAAAACACAGAAAAACACATTAAAACACAGTAAACCACAGTAAAACAAACACATTAAAACACAGTAAAACACATTAAAACACAGTAAAACAAACACAGTAAAACAAACACATTAAAACACAGTAAAACAAACACAGTAAAACAAACACATTAAAACACATTAAAACACAGTAAAACACATTAAAACACAGTAAAACACATTAAAACACAGTAAAACAAACACATTAAAACACAGTAAAACACATTAAAACACAGTAAAACAAACACAGTAAAACAAACACATTAAAACACATTAAAACACAGTAAAACACATTAAAACACAGTAAACCACAGTAAAACAAACACATTAAAACACAGTAAAACACATTAAAACACAGTAAAACAAACACAGTAAAACAAACACATTAAAACACAGTAAAACACATTAAAACACAGTAAAACAAACACAGTAAAACAAACACATTAAAACACAGTAAAACACAGTAAACCACAGTAAAACAAACACAGTAAAACACATTAAAACACAGTAAAACACATTAAAACACAGTAAAACACAGTAAAACACAGTAAAACAAACACAGTAAAACACATTAAAACACATTAAAACACAGTAAACCACAGTAAAACAAACACATTAAAACACATTAAAACACAGTAAAACACATTAAAACACAGTAAAACACAGTAAAACAAACACAGTAAAACACAGTAAACCACAGTAAAACAAACACAGTAAAACACATTAAAACACAGTAAAACAAACACAGTAAAACACATTAAAACACAGTAAAATGCATTAAAACACAGAAAAACACAGTAAAACAAACACATTAAAATACTGTAAAACGCAGTAAAACACATTAAAACACATTAAAATGCAGTAAAACACATTAAAACACAGTAAAAAAAACATTAAAACACAGTAAAACACATTAAAACACAAAGCACAGTAAAACAAACACAGTAAAACACAGTAAAACAAACACAGTAAAACAAACACAGTAAAACACAGTAAAACAAACACAGTAAAACAAACACAGTAAAACACAGTAAAACACAGTAAAACAAACACAGTAAAACACATTAAAACACAAAGCACAGTAAAACAAACACAGTAAAACACAGTAAAACAAACACAGTAAAACAAACACAGTAAAACACAGTAAAACACAGTAAAACAAACACAGTAAAACACAGTAAAACAAACACAGTAAAACAAACACAGTAAAACACATTAAAACACAGTAAAACAAACACAGTAAAACACAGTAAAACAAACACAGTAAAACAAACACAGTAAAACACAGTAAAACACAGTAAAACAAACACAGTAAAACACATTAAAACACAGTAAAACAAACACAGTAAAACACAGTAAAACAAACACATTAAAACACAGTAAAACACAGTAAAACAAATTAAGACACATTAAAACACATTAAAACACAGTAAAACAAACACATTAAAACACATTAAAACACAGTAAAACACATTAAAACACAGTAAAACAAACACAGTAAAACACAAAACACATTAAAACACAGTAAAACACATTAAAACACATTAAAACACAGTAAAACAAACACATTAAAATACTGTAAAACGCATTAAAACACAGTAAAAAAAAACATTAAAACACAGTAAAACACATTAAAACACAAAGCACAGTAAAACAAACACATTAAAACACAGTAAAACAAACACAGTAAAACACATTAAAACACAGTAAAACACATTAAAACACAGTAAAACAAACACAGTAAAACATATTGAAACAGTAAAACAAACACATTAAAACACAGTAAAACAAACAAATTAAAACACAGTAAAACACATTAAAACACAAAGCACAGTAAAACAAACACATTAAAACACAGTAAAACACAGTAAAACAAACACAGTAAAACACATTAAAACACAGTAAAACAAACACAGTAAAACACATTAAAACACAGTAAAACAAACACAGTAAAACACAGTAAAACACAGTAAAACAAACACAGTAAAACACAGTAAAACACAGTAAAACAAACACAGTAAAACACATTAAGACACATTAAAACACATTAAAACACAGTAAAACAAACACAGTAAAACACATTAAAACACAGTAAAACATACACAGTAAAACACATTAAAACACAGTAAAACAAACACAGTAAAACACATTAAGACACATTAAAACACATTAAAACACAGTAAAACAAACACAGTAAAACACATTAAAACACAGTAAAACAAATTAAGACACATTAAAACACATTAAAACACAGTAAAACAAACACAGTAAAACACATTAAAACACAGTAAAACATATTAAAACACAGTAAAACAAACACAGTAAAACACAGTAAAACACAGTAAGTGTCTGCTGTCTCTGAGGGAAATGAGAGACACGAGCACGTCGAGCATTCAAAGCGCTCTCATCATGGCTGCCGCTCACGCCTCAGGTCACTTCACTCAGCGAGGAAACTTCCTGAGTGAAAGGACGATTCGAGCGAGCCTGTTAGCTTGTCAGCCTGTTAGCTTCTTAGCCTGTTAGCTTGTCAGCCTGTTTAGCTTCTTAGCCTGTTAGCTTCTTAGCCTGTTAGCTTGTCAGCCTGTTAGCCTGTTAGCTTCTTAGCCTGTTAGCTTCTTAGCTTGTTGACGTTGTTGGATGAAGCCGCTGCTTCCTGATGTTGAATATCAGATCATGGCATTGTTCATCCTTTGAAATCTGCCATTAATCAAACTGAACCATCAAATCAAAATCCATCATGCTTGATTACAAACAGCATCAAATCATCATCATCATCATCATCATCATCATCATCATCATCATCATCATCATCATTATCATCACACAGGGCATGCTGGGAGATTTTCTCTGTGGTCCGTCTGTGCTGGTTTCCTTCTTTTGGAGGGTTTAAATCTGACTCATCAGAATAAAACACCTCACAGATTAAACCTATCGCAGGCTGTGCTCTTTAATCCCACTCAGCACAATAATCCAGTCGGTCTCCTGAACACGACGGCGTGCAGAGAAGAACCACCGGTTCCACGAAGAACGACTGAAGCTTCTATTTGTCGACCAGCTGCACGCTGACAGCTCGGTGCTTCCTGGACGTCGGGACAGATCTGGACCCGTGGTGGACTGACGGCCTGCGCTGAGGTGTGGACGGCTGCTTGGTCTGACGACACGATGACAACAAGGTCAATGACCTGCTTCTGTTTCCTCCGCCAGGGCGCCGCTTCAACCTTCAGACGACGGCAGCAGGCTGATGTCAAAGAACGAGACAAGCTTCATTAAAATGAGAAACGTTCAAACCACCGCGTGACGCAGCCACGACTCACACGTCAAGTTCATGATGGACTGCAGCAGGTGAGCTAACTGCTAACGAGCCGCCCAACGCGCTCGTCAAAGTCAGCCTCAGTGACCTCCGAGCTAGCCGGACCGCTAACTGTCCGATAGCACAGCAGCAGCAGAGCTGATGACAGCAGATGGGTGTCATGGGCCGACCGACGGCAGAACATCTGCACTTCACACAGCTAATGCTACGCTAGCTCGTCGGGTTTGGACCCTCCGACTCTCCGTCCATTCAGAGCGCATGAACGAGTGACTGTGAATCAGGATCACTGAGTCATTGTTCAGGAGGTGAAGCACGTTGATGTTCACGGGATGAAGAAAAGGTCTGATCACTGAGCCTCTTCTTCTTCTTCTTCTGTCAGTCTGAGGCTTCAGTCAACATTCCATCCATTGTCTCGACTGACAGGTGTATGAGCCAATCACAGTCAGCCGTGGTGGTTCCTGCCTGCATGTCCGATCACAGCTCCACCCACCTTAATGTCAACAGTCACTGGAGGTCACTCAGGTGTTTGATTGACACATGGAGAGCATAGATTGAAACCACACACACACACACACGCACGCGCGCACGCACACACACACACACACACACTCATTTTCCTTTGAACAGCGTACATAAAGAGTCATGAAGTCCACTCCCTAAACACACTCTGACTTACATCACACTTTGTACTCTGACCAGGCTTATCAGAGAGAGAGAGAGAGGGTGAGGGCGAGAGAGGGTGAGAGAGGGCGGGAGACACTGAGAGGAAAAGCAAGAGAGAGAGGGAGGAAGAGAGAGAGAGGGAGGAAGAGAGAGAGAGGGAGGAAGAACAGTGAGAAACGAAGTGCGAGAGACACGAGAGAAAGAGGAGAAACCACAGAAACACTGAGATCACCTGGACATGAAGGCTGAACACACACCAACACACAGCACCTGCCTGTGAGGTAACACACACACACACACACACACACACACACACACACACATACATACACACCAACACAGCACCTGTCTGTGAGGTAACACACACACACACACACACACACACACATGCATGCACACACACACACACACACACACACACATACACACACACACACACACACACACACACATGCACACACTCTGTACAGGCATGTAAAAGTCTTTTATTTTGACGGTTGAGACGACTGAAGTGAGTGAGCTGACAGACAGGAAGTGACAGAGAGAGAGCCGGGGCGAGTGAGCATGTGTTAATGAAGTGTTAATGGAAGCACGTCGACCTCCAGCTGAGACAAGTGTCACTGCACGTCCTGTCTGTCTGTCTGTCTGTCTGTCTGTCTGTCTGTCTGTCTGTCTGTCTGTGACGGAGACACAGACAGGACACCTCCACAGCCACTCACAGCGAGTCCTCGGGTCCTCAAGGCCTAACGAGGACGCAGCTTTACCTCGTGATGTTCCTCTTGTTTACTTTCCTCCACCTCCTTCTCTTCCTAATTACTCCTGGATTCCCAACTAGACATTGTTTCACCTCCTTGATACATAACTGGGATGCTTGCTGCCTTCTTACTGGCCAGAAATGATCCTTACTCCTCTCATTCCTTCACCTCCTCTCGTTCCTTCACCTCCTCTCATTCCTTCACCTCCTTCACCTCCTCTCGTTCCTTCACCTCCTTCACCTCCTCTCGTTCGTTCACCTCCTTCACCTCCTCTCGCTCCTTCACCTCCTTCACCTCCTCTCGTTCCTCATCACGTCAGGACTTTGTAGAAAACTTCCTTCATCGTGTCTCAGACCGTTGGAGACGCTGCTCAGGGACGTTTGTTTGTGTCTTCACTGCCTCCCACCTTCACATATGCTCATGCATATTTAACACACAGCGTCTAGCAGTGTGTGTGTGTGTGTGTGTGTGTGTGTGTGTGTGTGTGTGTGTGTGTGTGTGTGTGTGTGTGTGTGTCCCTGCGGGTCTGATTGTGTATAAATGAAATGGTGTCAGTGGCTGGTTTGCCTGTTTGTGTTTGTATGGAATGTGTGTGTGTGTGTGTGTGTGTGTGTGTGTGTGTGTGTGTGTGTGTGTGTGTGTATGTGTGTGGCTCCCTGCTGTCTGCCACCATCTGCTGCTCTCTCAGATGAAGCAGAGTGGATGAGCTGATGGAGGAACTGGTCCCAAACACTGGGAGAACACAGGAAGTGTTCTGTGCAGCTCTGCTGACCGCACTCTTCATCGCTGACTGCTGATCGCACTCTTCATCACTGACTGCTGCTGTGGGGTCTGAGGAAGCTTCCTTGTGAGGAAAAAGATGTTTTCTAGTGAGGTGATGAGGAGTCAAAGAAGTATCCTTATGAGGAAACGAGAGGGTAAAGAAGCCTCTGAGTGAGGAGTCAATGAGGTGAAATGCTTCGTAGCTGGAGAGCGTCCAGTTAGGAACTGAGGAAGCTTCCTAATGAGGAAGCAAGAAGGAACATGAGGAGGTGAAGAAGACCTCTGTTTAACATGCTAACTTTCATGTCCTGAACTGTCCCACATCAGGTGTGAACAGGTGTGAACAGGTGTGAACAGGTGTGAACAGGTGTGAGTGTCACTGCTGCGATACTCTTTGCTGCAGTGATGAAGAACATCATTAAATTCAGAGTCAGTGTAAATATGAGGCAAGCAAAAAGTGTGTGTGTGTGTGTGTGTGTCTGTGTGTGTGTGTGTGCGTGTCTGCACGTGTGTGCGAGCATGCTCAGTAACATGTGCGTGTCTTCCTGTCTGCAGCTCGGCCGCCATGTCTAAAGCGACAGTGAAGAAGCTGCACTGGCGCTCGAAGGTAACGATGAAGGTGAAACACCTGCTGAAACTCTGAGCTGTCTCTGTCCAGCCTTCACGTCACCGTCCGTCCTCCGTCTTCTTTGACTCCTCAGGTCCAGGAGAGCTTCGTCCCGCTGGGTGGTGGCTCCGGAGAGCTGGGTCTGGCCATTGGAGGCGGGGCCGACTACGGCGAGTTCCCGTTCGTCACGGCGGCCCATGGGGGTGGGGCCACCGTGGGCGACATCATCTTAGAGATCGGGGGGACGCCTGTTTTAGGAATGACTCTGGGTGATGTCAGAGGAGTCCTCAACTCCTGTCCTCATCCAATCAGGATCAAGACTGTCTCACCAGGTCAGTGGACATGTTTCAAACTCTCTGTCTGATGAGACACTGGACTCTGTGACAGTAAGACGGACATTTTCAGACGTTTTATGGGTGAAGTGCTTCATTGATTGATGGAGAAAATAATCTTCATGCAGCTCTGGACTCTTATTTTGAAGGCCAGCAGCTGAGTGTGTAACATGTGACGGAGGCTGAGAAGGACAAAAAATGATTTCCAGGAAGATTGGAAGGCAGATTTGACAGAAAGTCTCTGAGCAGCTCAGTGAGCAACTTTTAACTGATGGAGCGCCATGACGAGGACATGCAGAGGACAGTAAAGACAGACGAGGACAGTAAAAACAGACGAGGGCAGTAAAGACCTCAGAGGACAGTAAAGACAGACGAGGACAGTAAAAACAGACGAGGGCAGTAAAGACAGATGTTTCTTTTATACAACAGTTCTTGTTGTGAGGACAGATTAAAAACAGATCTGAGCAGCAGAGATGTGATGTTTGTAGTCTGATGACATCACTATGACATCATATCCTGTGTATGTGCGTGTGTGTGCGTGTGTGTGTGCGCGCGCATGTGTGTGCGTGCGTGCGTGCGTGTGTGTGTGTGTGCGCGCGCATGTGTGTGTGTGTGTGTGTGTGTGTGCGTGCGTGCGTGCGTGCGTGCGTGTGTGCATGTGTGTGTGCGTCAGGCTCGTCTCTCTGTAAGGACCTCAGGTTGTACCTCAGTAAGTGTTTCACTCCGGGCTCCATGGACAGTCAGCTGCAGCAGCTCATCAGAGAGAACCTGTACCTGCGAGCCGTGCCCTGTAAGACACACCTGCTCACACACACACCTGCTCACACACACACCTGCTCACACACCTGCTCACACACACATTCCTTTAACTCTGAACACTGAGCAGCTCTGTAGTTCTACGAGTCATAAATGTAAATCGACAAGAAGTCAAAGTGAAACCAGTTGTAACACACACACACACACACACACACACACACACACACACACACACACACACACACATGCATACACACACTCACTCAATCACTCATACACTGTCTGTTAAATAAAACATTTTCAGATTTTGAAGTAATACAGTTTATTTTACACTGGTTCCAGTTTACAGTGATTATTGTATCAATCTGATTGATTGATTGATCGATCGACTGATTAACTGATGAAAGCAGGTTTGTTTCCTCCTCCTTCAGTGAAGTGTTGGAGTGAAGATTAACTCTGTTAATGATTACAGGAAGTGGACCAAACGAGTCTGTGCTATTTAAACTGTGCGCGCATGTGTGTGTGCACGCCGTAGGTCACACTGAGTGGAAAAGTTGAGTGAAGGTTGAGTCTGGTTATCAACAGGGGAAATATACTGAAGTTTACACACACACACACACACACACAGACACACACACACACACACACACACACACACACACACACACACACACACAGAGTGTATCCTTTCATGTCTGGATGTTCAGTGGTTACCGTTCTCTGTTGGAGTCCCTTGTCTGTGATTGGCCGACTCTCTGTCCCTCTGTGATGACATCACGGTGTCCCCCCCGCAGGTACGACCCGGCAGCCTCGAGACGGAGAGATTTCAGGCGTCGACTACAACTTTGTGTCCATTGAGGAGTTTTTCTCTCTGGAGGAGTCCGGGGCTCTGCTGGAGAGCGGCAAGTTCAAAGGTGTGGTAAAACAAACGCACCCACGACGAACAGAACAATCAGTCTGTTGATCTGTTTGGTTGAAATCAGCTCTTTTCTACTTTAAAGGAGTTCAAAACGGCTCCAAACCATTTCAGCTCACAGTTACTGTATGCAGTACTTCACATGCTGCTACTGCCCTCTTGTGGTATTTGTGTGTTACTATAGAATACACACTGACAGTCACTGACACACAAACGCCTGCAGGGTCTGAAACTGATTATGTTGCTGAACATGAACTTTAGGAGCTGGAAACGAACATCGTGTTTAATTGAAACCAGGACTTCATCCTGTTTCTGGCCCGGCCTGTATTTGGGACTGGCCTGTATTTGGGACTGGCCTGTATTTGGGACTGGCCTGTATTTGGGACTGGCCTGTATTTGGGACTGGCCTGTATTTGAGGAAATATGGTAAATCCAAGTATCTCTCTCCAAAATCAAAGCCCAGCTGCCTTAAATCCAGGCAGCTCCTTCAGATCACGCCGGACGGACGATGGAAGGCCTTCGTCAGTGGTCTTCATCATCGACGTGGCTCAGTGTTTTCATGCCCTGAGCGAGGCGACTTTTTAACGGCGTTTAGGAGGAAAAGAGGATTTTCTGTCTCTAATCCTTCAAACAGCAAACCTGCCTCCCCTGTCCTCGTCCATGTCTCCCTTTAACCCACGACGTCCCTCTGCTGTGTTAATCTGAAGGGATTAATGAGACTGAAATAGAAACTGAATTCACACGTTCATGTCTCTCAACACCCCAAACGTCTTTTCAGAGAGTGACAGATGAACCGACTGCTGATTGGTCCAAAACCTCCTAAATTATTTGTCTGTTCTGGTTTTTATTTTTTTTATTTTCAGCTCTGTTTTCAATAATTAACTTTGTTCATATTAAGATGTAGACATTCACATTGTGATTTTTGGCTAAAGTAAATATTTCTGTTGACAGGAAACTACTATGGCACACCCCGTCCAGTCCACATCGGTCCAGAGAGTCCACCAATCACGTACCAGGAACACCGAAACCTGCTGAGGAACTTCAGGACGAGGAGCAAATCTCTGAGTAACCTGGAGAAAGCTGTGGAGGAAGGAGACAACAGTGAGGAGGACAGCGGGCTGTCAGGTGTGTGTGCGCACAGACAGGGACACACACACACACAGGGACACACACTCTGTCTCTCAATTGTCTGATTGATGTCTTACCTCCGTGTCTCATGATCACAGCTCCGTGTAGAAACGCTCAGGACGCAGCATCTCGTCTCGTCTCGTATCAGCTGTGACTGATCAATAATCATCCTGTGGTCTCTGCAGTCGTTTCTGCTGATCACAGATCATTAGTCAGAGACAGACGCTCCGCTCTGTGTCCTCGCTTTGAGCTCAGGATCAGGACACGATGCTGTTTGTCATCGACGACTCGTCAGCTGATCACAGTGTATCACATCAGATCAATAACTGAAGCTGATCAGTGTGTGCGTGTGTGTGTGTGTTGATCAAACTAACAAACACACACCTCTCCCTCTGTTAGCGGGTTCAGTCGGAGCCCCGCCCACCACTCTGCCTCTCAGCCAATCATGGGAGACTGCGGCTGGGAGTCGGGAGGGAACAGAGAATGGAGGAGGAGGAGGAGTAAGAGGAGCAGGTAGAGGAAGAGGAGGAGGAGGAGGAGGAGGTCCGCTGCCTGAAAACTGGGAGATGGCCTTCAGTGATTCAGGAGAGCCGTACTACATCGAGTAAGTGATGATGATGATGATCGATTGATCATCAATAATCAGATTTTTCACTTTGGTGTCAGCTGAGCTGCAGATTCTGAGCTCGTTCAAGGCTTAAATTTCATGTTTTCTCTGGTGAGTTTATCTTTAAATCTTAATGGGTTCTGATGAATCACACTGCTCCTACATTACCCAGAATTCACTGCGACCTCAGTGTTTTCAGAGACATGCTGATGCTGACGACGTCTCTCTTTCAGTCATAACTCGAAGACGACCAGCTGGCTGGACCCTCGAGCTCAGAGCAAAGACACGACTTCCTGCACAGAACGTGAGTATGTTAGTCTGAATGATCGATCAATCAATCGATTGATTGATTGATTGATTGATTGATTGATTGATTGATTGATTGATTGATTGATAGTAAACCTGCAGTAGGACATATGAATGACAGTGTGTGTCAGTGTAGCCTACTCTATAGCAACGGAGTAGGCTACAGAAGCCAAGAGGACGGAGGAGGACAGAGGAGGACGGAGGAGGACGGAGGAGGACGGAGGAGGACGGAGGAGGACAATGTTAAACCACCTTTTTCTGGTTGAAAGTTGTTTTTTGGTGTAAAATCTAAACTGATCCACACGTCTGAGGATTAGAGACATTCACTTCCTGGTTCTGTATGTGACCTTTATTTTGAAAGCCAGCAGGGGGCAGCACAGAGTCACTTTAACATCCTGTTGTCTTATGCTACTCATCTTCCTCTTTGTCTTCTTCAGCTGCACAGTCTGCTGCAGCTGAGTTTTTGAGTTTAACCTCCTCCATCTTAAAAACAGGAAACAGATTATTTTTATTTTTATTTATTTATTTATTTATGCATATTGCATGTTGTTCTCCAGAGAACCAACAGTCCCTCTGGAATGAGCATAAATATTAGAAATACTTTGATTTCGTGGCTGGATGACAAACTGAGCTTCAAAAAACATATGAATGAAGTAAACAAGACTCGTGTTAGTCCAGAGTCCAGGGAACCTTTTCAGAGCCTCTTCAGGTTCAGAGCTGTGGACGTGGTCCATCATCCTGCTTCAGGTTCAGAGCTGTGGACGTGGTCCATCATCCTGCTTCAGGTTCAGAGCTGTGGATGTGGTCCATCATCCTGCTTCAGGTTCAGAGCTGTGGATGTGGTCCATCATCCTGCTTCAGGTTCAGAGCTGTGGACGTGGTCCATCATCCTGCTTCAGGTTCAGAGCTGTGGACGTGGTCCATCATCCTGCTTCAGGTTCAGAGCTGTGGATGTGGTCCATCATCCTGCTTCAGGTTCAGAGCTGTGGACGTGGTCCATCATCCTGCTTCAGGTTCAGAGCTGTGGACGTGGTCCATCATCCTGCTTCAGGTTCAGAGCTGTGGACGTGGTCCATCATCCTGCTTCAGGTTCAGAGCTGTGGACACCTCCAGACCATCGCTGTTGGCTGTCAGGCAGCTTGCCAGCCGTCGTTAGCAGTCCAAAGATGACGACTCTGCCTCTTGTTGGCCTATAAAGATCCTCAAACTGTCTCTGGTGTCCTCTTCACTGCAGCAGGTCTCGACAATGTCTGGTCCAGACCAGCTGACCCCTCTGAATCGGTTTCATGTCCTCTGACAGAAAACGCTCTGCTGTCCTAACCTGTCCTCTGCTGTCCTCTCATTGACCTTGTCTCTGTCCTCTGTCTCAGTCCCAGAGTTCACGGAGCAGCCCAGTCAGCTGAAGGGTTACTCCATCCACACTCGGCTGTCCAAAGGTCCTCGAGGTTTCGGCTTCAACATCGTTGGAGGAAGTCGACCGAGAGAGTTTCTACAGGTGTACAGTGTCACACCTGGAGGACCACCAGCACTAAACACAGGTACTGAGACTACTACTACCAGTACTACTGTCAGTACATCAGCTACACACAGCCAGGCAGCTTGTACAGGTGTCACACCTGGGGGACGTCTCACTGTCAGGACAGGAAGTGATTCATAAAGAGTTTAGGTTTGATTTTAACAAACTACCACTGAATTTAGAATAATTCAGAATTTTGGGGAACAAAAACACATGATGATGCAGGTTCAGGAGTCAGCACAGGTTTAACGTATACTCACAAACAGTCAGAGAAGTGTGTTGGGGTCCATCCTGCAGAACAAGACAGCAGCCAATCAGGTTACAGCCTTCCATGTGATCTGGACCTGCTGAGACAATAGTGTCCTGGTTTCAGAAGGTTGTCCATGCTGAGTCGATGTCCTTTAGGGATAATTCTGATGTTTTGGACAGATTTCCGTCATGTTTCTGTTCACGTCATCGTGCTGAAACGACCTTTGACCTTCAGCTGATCGTGAAGATGTGATGCTGGATACGAGCTGAACAGCTGATCGTTCTTTTCCACTGGATCACCCTGAAAACTGGGCCGGCATCAGGGACACTGTTCTAGACCGGTCCAGATCTGATTTATCAGACAGAACTGGTTTGTCTTATTACTGACCAATGAGCAGACGGCTGTGAACTCAGCAGGCGGGACGGTCTGTCCTCACTCAGTTCATGACTGTGTCCGGTGATAATAACCAATGAAATCTGAGGGATTTCCGTGGAATGACTCTGATAACAAAGATTCCTCCTGCTGCACGTCAGGCCTGTCTCACCTGTCTGACTCGTCAGAGGACAATCAGTCAGTCATGTCCACTGTCAAAGCTCTGCTGTCCTGTGGTTGTAGTGAAAGAGTTCATGTCTTAAATGCACAGACAGACCAGAGACGCTGGGACACGTTCAGCTGATGTGAAACATGGACGCAGGTTTAAACACACACTCGCTCTCTGGAGGATTATGTTTAGTTCTCAGGTTATTTTCCTCAGGGACACAATCTCATGATCTACAACTAATCCACACACACACACACGCACACACACACACACACACACACTCACACACACATGCACACACACACACACACACACACACGCACACACACACACACACTCACACACACATGCACACACACACACACACATGCACACACACTCATACACACACACGCACGCATGCACACACACACACATGCACACACACACGCACACACACACACACACACATGCACACACACACGCACACACACGCACACACACACACACACACATGCACACACACACGCACACACACACGCACACACACATGCACACACACACACACGCACACACACATGCACACACACACGCACGCACGCACACACACCCACACACACACACATGCACACATGCACACAGACACACACACATGCACACACACACACACACACACACACACACACACACGCATGCACACACGCACACACATACACACACTCTTTAATCTTTCCGACACACAGCCTCCTTTCTCTCCCTGTCAGACTTGCTGACATGCACTGAGGATAAATAGTCAGGAATGTAACAGACACACA
Organism: Chaetodon trifascialis; assembly: GCF_039877785.1. Lineage (NCBI taxonomy): Eukaryota > Metazoa > Chordata > Actinopteri > Chaetodontiformes > Chaetodontidae > Chaetodon > Chaetodon trifascialis. The sequence goes on along the minus strand of NC_092063.1, from coordinate 932,288 downwards.
CACACACACACACATGCACACACACACACACACACACACACACACACACACACACACACACACACACACACAGTTCATGAAATCTCCTGGGAAAGAGAGCTGAGAGTTTCAGCAGCAGAGAAAAAAACAAAAATAGAAAAGCACTGTTAGCACTAACGTACAGCTAACGTAAAGTGGGTACATCAACACAAAAACAGTTTAATGTGTAACGGTGTGTTTCCTGCTCACAGATGAACAGATCTCTGATCAGCTTCATGTAGTTCAGCTGACTTCAGAGCAGAGGAAACAGGATGTGCGTCGTACAGGTATGGCTCGCTGTCGTCCTGAGCTGTTCTATGTGCAACGATGCAGCAAAACAACAGGTAGATTTGACCGACATGAGGGCTGAACCTGGTCGTCCTCACCTGATGACTCTCATCACCTGTGGGGGCAGTCCTTTGACAGGCACCTGATTCTGGTCACTTCTGTGATCTCGTTCTTTGGACTGTGAATGTGACTGTGAGCGTAGCTGAGGGTCGGACCACCGACTGACTTTTGAGTTGAGGTGAACCGCCATAGTCCAGAACAACACTGTACTTCAGCACGTCTGCAGTCTGACTGTTCACCTCCAGGTCCTTTCACCCTCGACAATGAGCAACATGCTGACAACATGTCAGACTATGATACAACAACCTGTAGACTGACTGTGTGTCCTGGTCTCTGGTCCTCCAGCGGACATCCTGGTCTACATCAATGACAGCTGCGTGTTGGGTCGCTCCCATAAAGAGGTGGTGGAGATGCTGAAGTCCGTGCCGATGGGTCAGAGCGTGGATGTGGTGCTGAGGAGGGGATACCCGATGCTTTATAACCCCGATGGATGTCCCAAACAGAGCCTGGAGACGGTGCGCACTATACTTCATTCACTGTTTTACTACTATTCTGATTTCTATGCTCATTATTTTGCCTGAACAGTGACCCTGAATAAGACACTAACCCCGTATCCGACTTTTTAACCCCAACAGCCACAGACTCCCAGCGAGCCCCCCCCCAACGCGAACCGCAGCCTGACACACCTCACTTACAGCCGACCGCTGGACGCCAACGGCAGCACGCCAGGTCAGGAAGATGACACGTCTGTTAGCCTCAAGGTCCACGTCATCAGACTCACAGGTTCAATGCCCTGAAGTTAGAAAGGCTGACGAGGACGTGACCTGCTGTCACACTTCAAACCAGGAAAATCAATCACAGAAATATTTGTTTTTGTTTTGTTTTTTGTTGTTGTTTTAAATTAACATCCAATCAATCCACTAAGATCTTATTATTCTGCTTTTATGAAACTTCCTTTCATGAATATGAACGTGAACATCTGCTTTGATGGCTACACAGAATTCAACACACACATTTTAGAATGAATTATTCATCTATATATTGATCCACCTGTTATCTCATTTTTAATTTGATAATCAATCAGTTAACTGACTGATAATTACTGACCGAATCACTTGAAAATCCAGGACTGAGCCAGACTCCACCCTCCTACACTGCTCAGCCAATGACGAACGGGTTAACAGGCCCACCGACGCCCACCTCCTCTGACACCCCACTGGGTCCACCACCCCCTCCAGAGAGGACAGCAGCCAATCACAGCGACTCTGATGGTGGCCTGTCCAATGCTGGAACACGAAGGTGAGAGGAGCTTCAGCGTTAGCATTAGCAGTGTTAGCGACAATAGCACACCTTGACGCAGGTGACTGTCAAACCCTGGACAGCTGCAAGGCGATTAATCCCACCTACACATCTGACTGATGGAACGTGCACAGAAACAGCAGCCAATAAGAACAACACAAGCTTTGTTTGAATGATGTGTGGTGGGGGGGTTAGACTGAGGTCTGGGACCAGGTAGTAATAGTAGTAGTAGCAGTCATTTATTTACTTTCTAATGATCTTCTTGAAAATGAACATGTGTGTCTCCCCTCTGCTCCCCTTTTCATCTTCACAGGTCTTCTCTGATTCGCTACAACAGCAGCACTCTCCCTGCCCTCTCCTCCTCCCTCCTCCACCATCAGAGCTCCAAGTCGTCAGAGAGTGATTTGTCTACGTCAACACTCCCCACCTCCTCCTCCACACTCCCCATCACCTCCTCGTCCTCTCACACTCTGTCCAAACTACCCCTATCGCAGCCAGAGACGGGCCTTCTCCAAAACTCCACCAGCCCCACCACCACCAACAACCCCAGCTCCTCCTCCACACCTCCTGGTGCCCCCGTGCAGCGCCCACCAATGCCCCAGACTTCCCTTGCCCTGACCCCACCCAGAGACGTCCCACCCTGCGGCTTCAATGGCTGTCCCGCCAATCACCAAGCGCCCTCCCCAGCCAGCCGGGGTAACTCCGGGCTGGAGCTCCCCCTCGGTGCGGGGTCATCTGGCTCAGCTCCTGGTGGGGAGCTTGTACCAGTGGCCCTCGGACGCAGTGAGAGTGGGGGGCTTGGGTTCAGTGTAACAGCGGGGGGGCAAGGAGGTCAGCTGGCGGTAGTGAGGCGGGTCTGGGATCGGAGGCACTGCCCCTCGCTGCAGCCAGGGGACGCCATAGTGAAGATCAACGGAGCAGACGTACAGAGCCTCAGCTTCTCCCAGGTAAACACTGTTACTTAACCAATCAGGGTCAATGATTCTGAATTCTTCACTCTCATTGGCTAACCAGAATCTCACTTGCCAAGATGTCACTCCAAAAGCCTCAGTAGGTTTCATAGAACTAAAATATTTGAATGTGTTTCCTGTCCAACCTCCTGCTGGCTGCATCCACAGGATCTCTACAGTGGCCTCCTTTAGTGTCGACACCATGAATTGTACAAATGTCTCTCCTGGAAGGTGTTCATGTGTTTTGTTTACAAGTTTAAAAGTGATGGATGAAGTTGTTGATTGTCGGACTGTCTGTCTCAGAAAGTAAAAAATTGACATAGCTGCCCCCAATTCCACCATCGTAAAGATGGTTAAAGACTGACAAGCCCTTCGTTTGAAACATCCTGAGGCGTTAAGACGTTGCATTGTTGAACCATGAAGACTAGTTTCACGTACGGTGGTTTGTTCTGTCGACACAGTCTCAGAGTCGACCCCTAAAGGAACAGTCCTTTTGGATGTCAAAAAGACAAACAGGTTGTCCTGCCATGTTAGTGGGTTCATTTACAACGCTGAAGCAGGCACAGGTGTGTCACGAGTTGGCATTTAGGTGCAAATTGTGTTGAAGACATGAAGTTGAAGATGTTTCAACATGAGCAAAACCTTTTGTACCAGAACTGAAGAGGTCTGTGTTTCATGACCTCTCAGAGACAAGATGAAACTAGAGGGAATAATACTTCCAGATGACTGAACTCTTCACTCTCACAACAGGATGGAACATCTTCTGAAACAGTATGAGGATACGGGGCACCAAATAACTTTCCATTTCTACCCTTACAAAATAACAAGCATTGGTGCATTTCTCTCCTCAGGTCCAGAGAGTCCTGCAAGAGCACACCAAGCAGGGAGAGGTAGTGCTCCTGGTCTACAGAGGAGGTACAAGTGAACGTCAGATCTGAAGCCCTCTAATCTGTTCAAGGATGATTCTCAGTTGTAGCAACTGAATTAAAGACATTTGATAATAGGACATCAATGAAAGCATTAGTGGAGTTACAGGTGACACCGGGTGTCCTGTTTCCTGGCATAACTTTCTGTCTCCCTCAGGTCCCATCTCTTCTCCACTCGTCACCCCCAACCTCTACAAGCCCCTCCCCTCCCCATCCCACCCTCGGACTTTAGCCGACTTGCCTTCACCGTCCACGGGTGCCTTGGTGGGGGGCGTCCCCCCACTCACCCAGGCCGGCTTGGCCCTGGAGAGTCCCCAGGAGGGACACCTACCAGCCCCAGGAACCCACCAAGGTAACCACAGTCCTGCCTTGTGCTGCGTGCCCTTGAGCAAGGCAGAGCTTGAATTTGTCATGTCTGCGCTGATAGAGTCCTCCTTATCCATCCGCTCCCATCAGTCCTTTTCCTCCGTGTTTTCCAGGAGTCCCTCCGGCCCAGACGCCTAACGGGCCCCCAGCCTCAGCCCTCATCCAGAGCACCAGCTTCCTGGACTCAGTTCCTGTGACGCTGACCTTAGAGCCACGTGATTTGCTGGGAGTAGAGGAGAGTGCTGGTGGGCCTCCCCCAGTCAGAGCGGGAGGTGGGGGAGGAGCAGTGGGAGCAGTGGCCAAGGACGGAAGAGCGGGAGTAAAGACCATGGAGGTGGAGCTGAGGAGGCGTCCGGGAGAAGGCTTTGGATTCGTCATTGCCTCTCAGGAAGTGACAAATGGAGGTGAGTCGCAGTTAATCTAATCTTGGTTTTATTTACACTACAGGCCAAATATTATTATTTTCACAGTGGGGGGGGGAGTAAAGCTCCATCCACACCAACCTGCTCTGCTCAGAGGCAGTGGTACAGACCATTTAGCTGCCTTGCTGATGTTGGAGGAATAGTCTGGATTGTTCGTATTTACTATATGGACGAGTCATCCTCAGAGGACGCCGCAGAGCGTCTTCCTGCTGGCTCTGAGTGCATCCATTGTGTCCACTGCGTCTCAGCAGAGTCTCTGTCCTGTTGAAGGTGTTTGTTGTGATGTCGATCCATCAAAGAGCAGCAGCTCTGACCTCTCTTCAATGCTCTGCGTTATCTGTGTTCCTCCTTCACGAAGACAGAGGACGAGTGTGTGCAGCCTGAAGAGACGTGGGAGAAAAACAGCACACACAGCTTGTTGTTGTTGTTCGCTCATCGTTAGCATCAAGCTACCATCTC
>NC_092063.1:860000-922500 GCF_039877785.1 Chaetodon trifascialis | reverse complement strand
TGACAGTGAACGCATCATGGTCAGGCAGTGAACACATCACAGTCAGACAGTGAACACATCACAGTCAGACAGTGAACACATCACAATGACAGTGAACACATCACAATGACAGTGAACACATCACGATCAGACAGTGAACACATCACAGTCAGACAGCGAACACATCACAATCAGACCCGATGGACCTGATGTTCCTCAGAACATGATCACTTTAGACTTTAATGAGTCCACTGTGTCCTCTGTGGGACGTCAGCTGGACGTGTTGACAAAGGTTCTAATTTAAGGTTCTATCGTTCCGTCCATCAGTCACATGGTCTGTTCCATGTCCTGACTCTGTTTCCAGGGTGTCTTTAGAACCTCTCGTCTTTGCTTTCAGCTGTCCTCCTGTGTCTGTCCCTCATAATGTTACTTTCTGTCTCTGCAGCTTCATGTTTCCTCTCTGAACACACTGAACTTTGCTTATCAGCCGCCCCCCCACCCCCCCCTTTAAACACACAAACTTGTGACTCTGATGTTTCAAAGGACTTTTAAAGTCTCTTTAAAGGATCGTGCTGCTGTGGTTCCTGTCCCTGTCCATTGTCCATGAATCCTGTTTACGGTCCACTCTTTGTTCAGCTCACTGTAGACTCATCGGTAACCTTTGACCTCCAGCATCCTTTCTGAAGAGGACAGAGACAACACAGAGGTCACATGGTCCTACAGACAGAAGACATGTTCCGCTTCGTTATGTTGATGGAATCAGAATTCAGCGGCGGGCTGATTGTCCTGTCTGTCCCCGATGGAGACACAGCTGGCTGCTGATCCCTGATGTAACTGTAAAGCCTCTTACAGGCTGAAAGTTAGTCTTTTAAAGCCTAAAGTGTCGTTACACACTGGAGGAGCACGGCAGCTGGTTCATGTGTTCATGTGTTTATCCTTTAATGCCTCAGATAGATTTCACTTCACCACCGATGACTCAGTCAATGTCCACAGATAATCCGTCAGTCCACTTCAGGTCTTGGACACCCGTCTGTCTGGACCTCTGCGGTTCAAGTTTAGACCATCGTGGTCAAGAAGCAGCGATCTGCAGCGTCAAAGCTGCTGCTTCCTTCTCTGCTTCAGGTGAACGACCCGCAGAGGTCAAAGGTCACAGCAGGAGCGTTGTACTCGTGCTGCTGCTGTTCGCTCAGCTGAGCACGCTGAACACACCTCAATTATTAACCTCACACACATCTATTATTGCTCAGCTGTCAGAGTGGAGGGAGGAAGGACGATGAAGAGCGCGCTCTGAAATCTTCGTCACAAAGACTCAGAGGATCCTTCTGCTCTGTTTGGGTTCTTTCATCACTTCAGTTCACATGAGGGACGTCACTCAAAGGCGTCCCCAAATGCCAGCGTCTTGTACCAGATACTGCACAGGTGTACCTTAGTTTGATTGGCTGCTGTCTGACCGTGTGCCCCTCCCCCCGCAGCCCCCTCCCTGATGTCTCACCGGTTCGTGACGGTGCGTCGCGGCAGCCCGGCGGCTCGAAGCGGACACATTCAGCCCGGAGACCAGCTGGAGGCGGTGGAAGGACGAGCGGTCGGAGGCCTGCAGCACCGAGACCTCGCCCAGATCCTGAGGAGAGCCGGCAACACGCTGAGGCTGAGCATCACGCCCAGACACCGTACGCACGCACACATGCACGCACGCACGCACACACCTACCTCACACCTCACACCGTAGCTCTGATAGGATGGACGGTCCAAAACAGAGGACGCCATCGCAGCTCATGAGCTGTGCGTCACCATCCAGTGTCATTAGATCTGATCAGCAGAGACCTGGTTCACCCACAGCGAGGGACAGGAGACATCACACCGAGGCAGCTGCTAACACAGAGCGTGCCGTTAGCCTCTGAGCTAAGCTAACAGCTAACTGACCTTTAACAAGCTCATTACATCTGAGAGCTTTGTTTCCCAGCGAGCGGTTAGCGCTGTGAGGCGTTCAAGAACCAGCTGTGAAACAGGATTGTTCAGAAGGTTTGGGACTGAAACTCAGATCTTTGACTTCAGACACTTGCTGAGCTTCATTTCACAAAACATCTTTGTCTCCTCTTCTCCTCTCCTTGTCTCCTCTCCTCGTCTCCTCCTCTCCTCTCCTCAGACTCGTCCTCTGTGACAGAAGGAGCAGACTTGGATATTGATGGACGGATGATGAAAGGATCCAGAGGGAGGTCAAAGGTCAGCCTCACATTCACTCTGACTCCTCACAGTCTTACAGCGGTACCAGTACACACTAAAGTAGTAGTACCAGTACACGCTGTAGTAGTAGCAGTGTATTAGGTGGTATTCATGTTTGTTGAGCTGCTCTGAGGTCAGACTCCAGTGTGACAGTCAAGTCTTCAGTATTTAAGTGTACTAGCAGTCACAGTACTGCTGACTGCTGCTGGAATACTAGCAGTACGTTGTTGTCCTGTTACAAAAGTGAAGTCCAAATACTTTGTACTTCAAAGAGCTGTAATACTTTGAAATAATAATATATAGTACAATTATACCTTCAAATGTTGCAGTAATATGAGAGTAAAGTACGGAGGAAACATCTGTTTATGTTTGTTAAAAACTAAAAGCAGAAAATCTGAATTTATTCTACTGAATTCAATCAAAACAAATGTTTTGTTCTTGAAATACAATAAATCGCAGTTTTTCGTCCGCAGTAACACTTAGTACTAGTGAAGTATTAACACAAGTAGAGACAATGATAGTGGTACTAGAAACAGTGTTAGCAGGAATGTAGTAGTACCACGAGTATCAGCAGTACTTCTACATGTGTCTGTCAGGATGAGCCGAGGTTCTACAGCGTGGACCTGGAACGAGGTCCCACAGGGTTCGGGTTCTCCCTGAGGGGGGGCAGTGAGTACAACATGGGCCTGTATGTACTGGGACTGATGGAGGGGGGGCCGGCCCAGCGCAGCAACAAGATACAGGTACCACACACACACACACACACGCACACACACACACACACGCACACACACACACACACACGCACGCACACACACACACACACACACACACACACACATGCACACACACACACGCATACACACATGCACGCACACACACACGCACGCACGCACACACACACACACACACATGCACGCACACACACACACACACGCACACACACACACACACATGCACGCACACACACACACACACACACATGCATGCACACACACGCACAGGCACACACCTGCAGCTGCTTCTGTCCTCAACACATAAAAACGACTTCAGCTATTGATCAGTGATCAGACCGCTGGCCAATCATTGGTTGACACAGAACACAGAGGACAGAATAGTAGACAGACTGAGCTCAGCCTGGACGTCCTGTCCTGATCGTCTCCTTCAGGGTTCAGGTCTGAGTCTGTTAGACTCTGAGTGTCAAACATACAGCTGCTTCAGTGTGTAACAGGAAGCTGCTGCAGAGGGACAAAGGGCTGTCAGCGCCCCCTGCAGGCGCTCTGAGCGGTGCAGGTTCATCCTCTGGAGAGCAGCAGGTCGTCCAATCATCTCAGTCAATCATAAAGAACAAAACACTTCCTGCAGGTTTCACAGTAAAAGCCTCCCTGTGCTTTTAATGTGAAGGGTGCAGGAAGTGAGCAAAGAGGAAGTGAGCAGTGAATAAATGTGTTTTTCTCTCTGTGATGTTCATGTTCATTAAAGTGAATCAATGAGGCGACGCGTAAACACAGAAGAAGAACCAACAGCCAAGACATTCAGCTGAGTAGATTTCTAAAGAGGAAAGATTCAGAGGAAAGATTCAGACTCAAACTGAGACACAGAAATATTCCTGTCCTCGAGCTCTACGGGTCAGCAGCATTTAAAGTCAGGTGGCGTGTATTGATCGGTGCAGCGTCTCTGTGATGCTGAAGCTTTACCTGCTCTCAGGTGTCTGATCAGCTGGTGGAGATCAATGGAGACAGCACGTCAGGGATGACTCACAGTCAGGCTGTGGAGCAGATCAGGAGGGGGGGACATCGCATCCACCTCGTCCTCAAGAAGGGAAACGGATACGTGCCCGACTACGGTGAGACCTCACACACCTGTGCCACACATGCAGTACACTGTGTACTGCTGTACTGCTGTGTGCTGCTGTACTTCTGTGTACTGCTGTACTGCTGTGTACTGCTGCACAGCTGTGTACTACTGTACTGCTGTGTACTTCTGTGTACTGCTGCACAGCTGTGTGCTGCTGTACTGCTGTGTACTTCTGTCGTGTCTCAGTTTGTTTGCAGTAACTCATCAAACTTCCGTTTCTCTGAATTTCTGCCTTTAACTCTTTATGTACTTTTCACAGTGGTGGAAGAAGTACTGTCATCTTTTACTTCAGTAGAAGTAGTACTACTACAGTAAGGGGTACTCTGAGTCCTGCATTTAAAACTAAATGTTTAGAAGTATTTGTATGAAAAGATGTTTAACTGAGCATCACATTTAATAACCTGAGAAACAGGACAGTACTTCCTCCTGGAGTACACAGTATAAAGTACTCAGTACTTCGCTTCTGTCCACCTGTTACTGCATGTTGGTAAAAACCTGAAATGAATTCATAGAAAACTTTTCTTCAAACTCTGAATCGTCCAATCACAGCTCTGGATCTAGATTTCAACCTTCTGACTGTTTGATTTCTTCTCTTCTTGCTTCCTCCTGCACTTCCTGCTCTGCTCTTCGTCCTCCTCCTCTTCTTCAGTGGAGTTGTCCAGCTTGTCTCTGTGTATGACCAACTCTAAACAGGGTGAGCCCTGCTTCTACGTGATTGGACGCACTGAAAACTCGCGGTTGGTAACGTTCTGTTCTTCTCTGAACACGTTTCCGCTCATCTTCCTCACTCCTTCATCCTCATGTTGTCATCACTTTTAGAGCTGCTCGGTCACAAGAAAGCTCCATGTTGTGATCTCACATGTTAATGTTTGAACATGTTAATAATGAGGTTTGTGTGTTCTTCATGTGTATGAACACTTGAATATATGAACACATTATGAACACATTATGAACACGTTGTGAACACGTTATGAACATGTTGTGAACACGTTATGAACATGTTGTGAACACGTTATGAACATGTTGTGAGTACATTATGAATGCATTATGAACGCGTTATGAACATGTTGTGAACACGTTGTGAACACGTTATGATCACATTGTGAACACATGAACACATACAGTAAACATGATTTGATGTGAACATGTCACATGTTACTAACATAAACATGTTGGTGAGTATTAATACACGTGACTCACATGTTTTTAACATGTTCTGAAAGAATAAGGCAGTACTTGTGAGTATTAATGAGCTCTAAAAATACTTTAATGTGAGAATAAGGAGGTCATGTGTCCACGCAGAGACGCAGTACTGCAACAAGTACTCAAATCTGCTACTTCAGTAAAAATAACACTGCCTCAAGTACTCAAGTGTACTTAATGTATCACAAGTAAAAGTACTACACGATTATTACACTGGTTTTAACACCTCATACAGTCATGGTCCCAACGCGGGGGCTGGGCCCCTGCAGAGGGTCACCAGATGAATCTGAGGAGTCTGCACATGATTAAAGGAGCAGAGAAGATGAAGAAGAAACAAAGTTAATGTGAACTTTTCTTCATCAGTCGATCATCTGATCAGTGAGATTCAAGCCGCTCGTTAATAGTAATAACGTAGTAGTGACGTAGAGTCTTAATTAGTAAAGTAACAAGTAACTAAACTACATGTAGTGGAGTACACAGAAGTACAGTAGTTATAGTACTTAGTTACTTTCCACCAATGACAGTGCTGATAATCCATCACACTGTCATCCTGAACATGGAGCAGCTCAGTGATTGGTGCAGGTGTTGACAGCAGCCTCTGGTGGCCGATAGAGGAACTGCAGCTCAGCACTCACTCTGTTCCTTGTGTCCCTCAGGCCCTGAGGAAGGAGCCCTCTCCCCCTCCTCCTCTTCACACGCAGAGGAGCAGGATGTGGATACAGTGACCATGGCCACCGCCTCCCTCAGCCAGCAGAGGGGAGGAGGAAGTGGTACAGGAGGAGGAGAAGGAGGAGGAGAGAGGAGGAGGAGGACGAGGAGAGAGGGAGAAGCCAAACGAAGAACAGGAGGAGGAGGAGGGTTAGGGCCTCCTGATCTGGACCTGGACCTTGTGGAGGAGGAGGCATGGGAGGAGGACAGGAGGAGGGAGGAGGAGGAGAGGAGGTGGGAAGAGGAGGAGAGGAGGAGAAGAAGCCAGACTGTCAAACAGAAGGAGAGGCGGGGTGGCCAAAGGGAGCAGGGGAGGAGGAGCAGGAGTTTACCCAGGAACAACGCTGGATCCTGGGACACGTCTCTGCTGGAGGAGAGGGTGGAGGAGGAGGAGGAGGAAGGAGGTGCAGCCAGAGAGAGGAGGAGGAGCGAGACGAAGAGCAGGAGGAAGGCGACGGAGGCCGACAGAGAGGAGGAGCAAAGGGGAGAGGGGAGGGAGAGGAGGGTCACCCGCCATGCAAAGCATTCTGGGAGCTCAGCCTCAGCTCAGAGGGCAGCGTTCTCTTTCCTCCGGCCGATGGACGACAACGAGAGCCAGCATCTGTCTGACAGTGAATCAGCAACCAGCTTCTCAGAGGTCAGCCTATCGGCAGCTAGCATCGCCACAGTGGGGTGGAGAGAGGATTCTGATTGGAGAAGAGCACCGCTGCTGTGGGAACAGGGGGAAGCCCCGGGCCCCTGGCTACAGCCGAGCCCACAGAGACTGACTCAGGTTCTGATTGACAGCCGGCTCCGTGGGCGGGAACTAATGGGCGGGCTCTCTCTCTGATTGGTTCACAGCAAGACCTTCTCTTTTTCTCCACTGGCTACTTTTAAGGGCTTTTTGATTGGCCTGTAGAGAGGAGACCCGCCTGTTCCTGATTCTTATTGGATGACAGCAGTCAATCTGTTAATCATTGGAGGAGAGAAGCAACCAGATATAGACTTTTTTTGATTGGCTGGTGGGTGGGTTTTGAGGCCAATGATGTAACAGCTGCACACAGAGCCGCCTAATTAACCAACAGTTTAATTTTCATTTTACCCATCATCCCTCAGTGCATCATGTGACCTGTATCCTGAGGCCAGATCAGTGTGTGGTCCAGCTGGTATCACAATGCTGGTGCACCTTCAACCACAGCAGCTCACCTAACAGGGTATCAGAGCTGTCAACAGTCCACCTACCGACCAATCAGATCACTGACAGGATCCTGACAGACCTCAGTGATGAAGAGTAACTGATGTTTTTATAGGACATTAGAGTCTCTGATGTGAAGTCAGAGTTTAAAACAGAAGTTAATTCTGACAGACTGAACGACGGTTAAAGCCTCGTTCATTGACTCGTGTTTCAGATCACGATCTGAACCACAAACTGAAGCCAGCGTTTGTTACAGCGACACATTAAACACACCGATCGTGTTTGTTCTGTCTGTGTGTAGTTTCACTGAACACCTGCCGTCGCTCACCTGTTTGATCACGTCACATTAAATCCTCCGCACTGATTCTGATCATGTGATATCCTTTCAGAGATCTGCTCACCAATCAAAGGACGACACGATAAACGATGAACGGTCACACACACACACACACACACACCGGTTGGTCCTGGTTCGACCACCACCCCTGTGAACTTTGTCGACCAATAACAAACCATCCTGACAAAGCTGAGCTCTGATTGGATGAAGACCCAGAGAGTCCAAACAGGAAGCTATCGTAGCTTCGCTTGTTAGCTGTGTCAACGTTCAGTTTCACTGAAGAGTAAGAACTGGTCCACATCAGAGACCTGGTCCACACACAGCGAGGACACATCACACTGATGCAGCTGTTAACACACCGTGGACACTTAGTGTCCTGTTAGCAACCAAGCTAAGCTAACAAGACTGTTAGCAAGCCTGTTGGCTTGGACCGCTTTACTTCAGTGACTCTATTGAACAGAATGTGACGCCCATGCTAGCAGCTTAGCCATTAGCTCCTCACAACGTCACCACATATTTCACAGTGACACTTGGACTGGTTTTGCTGCGTCACCTTGTGGTGTGAGTGAGTCCTGGCGTCTGCAAGGACGCAGCGGCTCAAACGAGGAGGATTACTGAATGCTCACTGGCCCGCCGTGGTGGCCATGTTGAAAAACTGAACATAGATAAAGTGAGGTGACCAGCTTCATGATACCATGATCAGGACCCCTGATGTGTACTGATACAGGTCTGTGTGTGACGTCACCCTCATCAGCATCTTCATCTTTCTAACTTAAACTTGTATGCAAACAACATGAACACCTTTCAGTCCCGATGCCTCCGAGACGAAACCGCTCGCCGCAGACGCACGGCGAAAGTGCTGTTTTTTGATCCCGTGTAATCTGAGCATGTGAATATCACTGGAATGATTTTTTATTTTTATAAGCTGACATGTAAAGGCTCGATGACATCATCATTATTATTATTACTATGACTATGAGTATTATTAGAGATTAAATAGACCCAGAGATGATCTGATCTGCCTGCTTGCTTGTTAAAGAAAAAAAAGAAAAACTGTGCCCTGATGATGTAACAGAGCCATAAACACACACACACACACACACACACACACACACACACACACACACACACACACACACACACACACACACTTCAGGTCCAGCTGTGGTCCTGTTGGCTGTCAGTAACCATAACATCACCATGGCCACTCAGCTGACAGGATGAACTGTTTCTATAGCAACCGCCATGGTGGAGCCATCATGGCCGCCGACCTGCAGCTCTGGATCATAACAAGTGCCTCATTTTATTTCAGCCTTCGTCCTGCAAACTGATGCTGAGGCTGCAGGCAGAGACACCACATGACTCACCCTGCCACGTCCTGTTCTCACTCAGTCACTTCCTGTTTAAACCCTGCCACTTCCTGTTCTCACCCCGCCACTTTTGATCTCACCCCACCACTTCCCGTTCAAACCCGTCACTTCCTGTTCTCACCCCACCATTTCCTCTTCACACCCAGTCACTTCCTGTTCAAACCCCGCCACTTCCTGTTCTTAACCCGACACTTCCTGTTCAAACTCGCCACTTCCCATTCACAGCCAGTCACTTCCTCTTCATACTCAGTCACTTCCTGGTCTCATCAATCCATCCCACGCTAAGACAACGCTGTGTCCCATCAAACACACTGTCTCTGTGCGTCCCGTTAGCATCCGTTAGCTTGTTTTCGACCAGCAGCTGATCCAGAGACGTTCACTTCACGTCGTATTTGACAAAGAAAAGCATCAAATCTTCAAACTGGAACCAGCAAATAAACAAAAGTGTTTAATTCTGAAAAGAGTTGGTCAGTTAAACGATTAATTGATTCATTGTTGCAGCTGTGGCTCAAAAATCTAAAACATTTGATTGATTGATTGATTGATTGATTGATTGATTGATTGATTGATTGATTGATTGATTGATTAAAAACCTGACAGATCGGTGTCAATCCAGGAATGTTTTCATGGATCAGTATCAGATAAAGTGAAGCCACTTTTGAAGGATGTTTAGGAGATGAAGGATGCTTCACTGTCAGACCACTGAACACGCAGAGTGGACTGAGAGTCTGTGACAGAGTGAGACGTCGTCTCTCATCACACTCACGTGTTCATTTAAGGCTTTGACTCAAACCAGATCAATAATTAAAGATGATTAACGTTTGAACCTGCAGTGTTTGACCCAATAGGTAAAAAAAAAAAAAAAGTTCTTTAAAAAAGTTCAAAAAATCCACAATGAACATTTTTCATGATGTGGTTTGTGATCCCTAATCCATCCATCATTCATTCATTCACCCATCCATCCATCCATCCATCCATCCATCCATCCATCCATCCATCCATCCATCCATCCATCCATCAGCCTGCATGCATGCCCTCCACAGCAACACTACAGCTCCCATGCACCCTTGCGCTGCCCTTTAGCCCCGCCCCTCAGCCTGTCCTCTCTGGGGGCGTTTGGATCTTTGTCTTCTATGCATTTTCTAAGACTGCGTCCTGGTGATTGATCCTCTGATCGGCTCTGACCAGCAGCCGATCAGAGGATCAATCACCAGGTGTGGTCTCTGCTTTTAATGATGGGTCTGAATATTCAGGTTCTGGTCCAAAGACGACCAGGAAGCACTGAGGTTTGAACAGGACTCAGCAGTTTCATTGTCAGATCTGCTCCCAGACGGCAGGAGGAACTTTAGAGGAAGATGATGGAGGAAGATGAATGAACTGCTTTAATAAAGTGTCAAACTGGGCTGTAAACGCACAGCTGTCTGTAGCAGCGTGTGGTCTGTCAGTGTCTGATGTCTGTCTGTCTGTCTGACTCTGAACCTCTCAGCTGGACAAACGTCACTCAGTCACCCTGAGCTAACTGTTAGAAAGAAGAAGAAGAAACTGTAGTTTATAAATCACACACATTACATTACATGCACACGCCATGCTATAGTGAAATTAATTCTCCATGTTTGACCCATCTTGGTCCGTCGTTCTTCTGCGACAGACCAGGAGCGGTGGGCTGCCAGCTGCCGACAGCGGCGCCCGGGGACCCATCCTTTTGCGTCACCATTGGTCTTCTTGCATGTTTTTAGTGGGGGTTATTTAAGGAGTGAACACAGGGAGAACATGCAAACTCCTCGAGCAGCAGCCACCGAAGGTATGGTGGAGGACACGCCACAGTGGGAATCAAACCTGGGACCTTCTAGTTGTGAGGCGATAGTGTTACCACTTGTGCCACTGTGCTACCTAACTGTTAGCTTGTTAACTAGCCAACAGGCTTGTTTAACAAACTGATTTGTTCCGTCTCTCAGAGCGACGTGTGTTCAGCACAGAGCCGGAGTCAGGATGTGGTTAGCCTAGCTTAGCATAAAGCTAAAAGCATAAAGCTTGCCTTCTTGGGCTAGCTGTTTCCCTCTGCTTCCAGTGTTTGTGCTAAGCTAGGTTAACTACAATCTGACTCTTAACACACAGACCTAAGACTCTCTGAGCTGAATCATTCCTTTAATATGCTAACATTAGCTTCTACTAGCGGTGTTAGCAGGGAGCTGCTCTCCTCCCCTGCGCTTCATTCAAATATAGAAAACCTTCATGAGGGTTATCAATCAGCGTAGACAAAATAATGGAAACACCTCTGGACTATAACAAGGTTCAACAGCAGAATCAATGAAAAATCAATCAATGAAAAACACCAGCAGCAGAAGAAAACTTCATCACTGGCTCATTAAGCAGCATCAGCAGAGCTGGAGGAAGTACTCAGGTACTTTAATAAAAGTACTAATACACACTGTGAAAATACTCCACTACAAGTAAAAGTCTTGAGTTCAAAACCTTCCTTGAGTATGAAAGTGTGAATGTATCATCAGCAACACGTACTTACAGTACTTACAGTACTTAAAGTACTCGTGGTGTGTGAGTAAAGTGTTAGTCAGTGTGTTTCTCTCTGCTGTCTGTGGATTCATGTTGCTGCTGCGTTCATGTGTTCATTCATGTTCCTGCTGTAGATGTTTCAGCTGGAGCTCATTGAACTCCTTTACATCCTGTTGCTGCTTTAATCTTCATCAGTGCTTCAGATTCTAGAAGATCATCACATGTTTGCATTTCTGAACATCCACTGCAGTGAAGACATTTAGTCCAAAACATGAAAATAATCCACACATCGATGCACAAAAACCTCTTTTCCTTCAGTGTGTTCAGACATCTCTGACTCAAAGCCAACAGCGCTCACAGTGACTGTGAGTGCTGGAGGTCAAAGGTCACACCATCTCCTTCAGAAGAGACCAGAACCATCATGGACTCCACATGTTTCAGAACAGCTTTCACATGACTTTCTATCTTGGAAATGTGTTTCAGGCTCATGTATGAGGATTCATTACATGCAGGACTTTAACAAGTATAACATGTTAGTACTTTTACTTCAGTGAAGGTTTTGAGTACTTCTTCCTGCAGACCTCCTGATGAGGTCACAAAAATAAAATCCATATTATCACCTGAACACACCAACCAAAGAAGACTCATTCATTTCACCAATAACTTTATTAATGAGCTCAAACCTGACGTCTTAGAAATATATAAATGTATGAGCCAAGTCTGAAAAAGAAATATATACACAAAGATGTTATCAGGCAAACAAATGACGACAGCATGTTGTTTATTCTGTAAACCATCCCAGCCGTCCTCTGAATGACAAACACATCGTCTCCAGGTCAGACCTCCATCCTCAGCGAGGAAACGCACAAGACTCACGCCAACATCACAAATCCATTTAAAACAATGACAGGAGCAGCTAACATGAGCAGCTAACAGGAGCTGCTAACAGGAGCTGCTAACAGGAGCTGCTAACATGAGCAGCTAACAGGAGCTGCTAACAGGAGCAGCTAACAGGAGCAGCTAACAGGAGCTGCTAACAGGAGCAGCTAACAGGTAATTGCTAATGGAGCAAATTTGACTGACATACTGTAAACAGATCAGCAGCTTCCTGTTGCCATGACAACACAGGATAGTTTCTGTTGTCATACTGGCTCACAGCTGCTGTTAGCATGTTAGCGTGTTAGCATGGGTCAGATTAGCAGAAGCACTTTTCACTTCCTCCTCCTTCAAATGTCAGAGACAAGAGCCTCAAACACACTGACAGATGGTCACCACGAGTCCAACCTGTCCCTCCTCGTCCAGACGTTTGGACATGTTTGAGCCAAGAACAAACCAAAGTTCTAAATATTTAGATATGAAATGGGAATCTAAACATGATGTTTTCTCTCTTTAAACGATCAGAAACATCCACGTTTGACTGAGTTTTTGCCAGTTTGATATCAGTGAATGTGAAAAGCTTCGCAGCAGCAGCACATGTGACTGATGACATCACATTTATTTTATTTCCTCACATCAGAAACTTCACTCCTGACAGACACAAAGAAAAATACGAGATAAAAATCACATTTTTGATGCTGCTGATCAGATCAGTGGGAACCAGTGAGGCTTGAACTCTTTCCAGTCGTTCCAGTTTTCAGTCGAGTGGATGGATGGAGGGACTGTCTGCGGCGCTGACGAGTCCAAAGTCTGGACTTGTGACTTTGAGCTGCAGGTCGAAATGTTTCAGGTTTGAAAACATTTGACTCGTCGTGTTTGTGTGACATTTAAGTTTAGAGCTTCTCAAATAAAACGAGTTTGAAAGGATTCAGAGCTGGAGAGGCAGGTCGTCAGTGTTCAGCCTGCAGTGTCGCCCCCTGCAGGCCACACGGGGAACAGACATCACATCAGAGGTTCAGTCAGCACGGAGACGAGCAGAGGCAGCTATCTGAAGCTAACGGACGGGCAGGGAGGAGCTCCTGTCAGTGACATCATGGATCAGCTGATTTGGAGGTGGACGGCTGTTTCCGATCAGACTGAAATAAAATGCTTTCATTCAACGAGTTTTGACTTTATGCTCTGAGAAATCTGAGTTTTAATATTAACATTTGAAGTTTGATGATACGAAACTGAAGATGAAACAGAACAAGAAGAAACAGGACAAGAAGAAGAAGAAAAAACAGAAGAAGAAACAGGAGAAGAAGAAGAAGAAGAAGAAGAAGAAACAGGAGAAGAAGAAGAAGAAACAGAAGAAGAAGAAACAGGAGGAGAAGAAGAAGAAGAAGAAACAGGAGAAGAAGAAGAAGAAACAGTCATCGGAGGTTCAGTCATCGTAGTTGATCTTTAGGTTTAGATTCAGACGTCAAGGACGATGAAGATGAAGCTCAGAGTGAGTGTGTGTTAGGGTGTGTGTGCGCGTGTGTGTGTTAGGGTGCGTGTGTGTTAGGGTGTGTGTGTGTATCTCTCTCTGCCTCTGTGTGTGTGTGTGTGTGTGTGTGTGTGTGTGTCGTGGTCGCTAACCTCCTGGCATGGTCCCTCAGCAGCGTTGCCTCCATCAGGGACGCCTCAGAGACAGAGAGCGGCAGATGGAGGTGGAGACCCTCTGGCCGGCCTCAGACCACTAACCGCCTCAGCCCGTCCCCCTTTTCCTCTCTGGGCCTTTTTTTATGGCTCCGGAAAACCAGAAGCCACAACGTCGTCCTCCAGCAGGCAGGTGGCTCTGGGGGGGGGGGGGGGGGGGGGGCGCCTTCACTGTCTGCCTGCACGGCGGCGTCTGTCAGGACCAACGGTGAGGACGCCACTCCGCCCAGCTTCAGCTTTCACTTCCTGTCAGCGTCTCCAGGTTGGACGTAACTGAACGGATGCACGAGGCGTCTTTGTTCCTGTTCGTTTGTCCTCTTCCTCCACCGCAAACCGAGGTGCAGCAGAGACATGGAGACATCCACAACTGATGGAAACTAAGGAGACAGACAGAGAGAGAGACAGAAAGAGACAGACACACAGATATAGAAAGACACAGGGGACAGAGAGACACAGAGACAGACACAGAGAGATGCTTCAGGGCTGCAGTGGAAAGTGGGAGCACTGGGGTCATGACCTCTGTGAGGCTCTAATGTGAATCAGGTCCAGTTCATCAGCTGTTTGTCTCACAGATCTTCAGCAGCAGACAGACACAGACAGACAGACAGACAGACAGACAGACAGACAGACAGACAGACAGACAGACAGACGCTGCGTTCAGGTCAGTGCGGTTTGTAAAACCTGGTTCTAGCCTGTTAGCATGCTAACATTAGCTCATCTGCAGTACACACAGTGGAGCAGAGGCTCATGGGAATTCAGCTCTGCAGGTGTTTGCTCATAAACCAAAGTGTTGGGCACTTTAACGTTTGGCCTGATGGTGGCGCTGCAGGAACAGAGGACGGGCAGAGTCCTGCGGTTCATCCTGAGGAGAACATAAATGTCTGAACACGTTCATCATCCAGCAGCAGCTGAGACGCTTCAGGCTGGACCGAGTTCAGACCGACTGATGTTTCCATCCACAGAGCCCCACAGCTAATGTGGCTAACGCGGCTAATGACTACAAACATGGCCGCACACATGTATTAAATCTATGAAGGTCTATGAATGTGTTATTGATCTGTGTTCATTATAACTCCATCTGTCAGGTACACGGACTAAAGAATATTTGATACCAGTGAAATACCTGAAATACCTACAGTGTAAAAACAATAATAATAAACAATAAGTCCATTACAGAGCAAACAGACATCAGCTGCTGACAAATGTTCAGGTAGAAACAGATTTAATTGAAAAATCAGTTCACAGGCTGGACATGACAATGTTTTAAATGTTCAGCAGAGAGAGGAGGAGGAGGAGGAGGAGAGGTCACATGGCAGCTGAGTGAAGGAGTCAAGCATGGCCTCTGATTGGTCAGATTTCCTGCTCCTCTTGTTCTTCTTGGTCACTCTGCGGTTTCTAGTTTGGATTCCGTCTTTCTTTATCGCCAGCGGCCTGTCGACCTGAAACACACCGAGGCGACACCTTAAAGGACGTCGTTAGCGAGCTTCAGCTAACGAGCACCTGGTGCAGTTTGCAGTACAGGTGCAGTACAGGCGCAGTGCAGGTGTAGTACAGGCGCAGTAAGGTGCAGTACAGGTGCGTTACCTGGTGCAGTCTGAAGTAGAGGCCACAGGCGTTGCAGACCGGCTCTCCGGCACAGTTCCTCCTCCACAGCGTCGTCGTCACAGTTGAACAGTTCACACACTGAGTCCCTTTTCTCTGAGTCACAACCTGAAAACACACACACACACACACACACACACACGCGCACACACACATTCATTTATTGATCGATCGACAGGGACAAGCTCATCGACACACACTGCTGTTCATCCTCTGTGTGTGTGTGTGTGTCTGTCTGTGTGTGTGTGTGTGTGTGTCTCACCGCTCTCCTCTTGGGTCTCAGCAGGGGTGTGTTGTTGCCGCTCTGTTGGAGGCTGCAGGTGTGACACAGGTGACGTCCTGCGGCGTCCCTCCTCCACAGGGGGGCGCTGCTCGTCCTGCAGCTCACACACTGACGCTGCTCTGAACGGACACACCCACAAAACCGTGAAACACACTCTGAGACATCAGACAGATGCAGCGCAGACCGACAGGTGGATACTTCACCTGGTACACTGCCCCGCCCCCACGACTTCAAGCCAGGGGACGGCCAATCACTCGGGGAGGCGGAGGGGGAGGGGTTAAGGTTGCCATAGTAACTGTTCCGTCCAAGCGGTGCAGAGAAGAGGCAGGTGGGGGGCGGAGTCAGAGCAGAGTCATCATAGAGGGATGAGGAAGGAGGAGGAAGGACGCAGGCAGAGCTCAGTGATTGACAGCTGGAGTCGTCCAACCAGAGAGAGTGACTGATGACCTGGTGACTGGCAGCAGTCAGCTGCTCGGCCTTATGGGACATGTTTGCTGATTGGAGGAAGATTTGTGAATGGGCGGGGCTAACCTGGCAGAAACAGAACAGTTTTTAAGAACAGAAGAAGAAACATGAACAAACTACGGCAGCCCTGAAGGGCAAGAAGAAGAAGAAGAAGAGACAGTGAGAGCTAACCAGCAGTGGAAGAAGTTCTCATACTCAGATCAGATTTTTAATAAAAGTACTAAAAACATAATGAAAAAAATACTCTAAAAAGTAAAAATACAGAAATATTTACTCAAAGCATCTACAGTCAAAGTACTTTTACTGCAAAAGGCTTCAAAGAGGGACATTCGTGACATACAGTATTTATTATAGACAGATGACAGAGAGACAGACACACAGAGAGACAGACCGAGAGACGGACAGATATTTAGACGGACAGACACAGACAGACAGACAGACAGACAGACAGACAGACAGACAGACAGACACAGACAGACAGACAGACAGACAGACAGACAGACACAGACAGACAGACAGACAGACAGACAGACAGACAGACAGACACAGACAGACAGACAGACAGACAGACAGACAGACAGACACACAGACAGACAGACAGACAGACAGACAGACAGACACAGACAGACAGACAGACAGACAGACAGACAGACAGACAGACAGACAGACAGACAGACAGACAGACAGCATTAACGATCCACAGAAAGAGGAATCCAGCAGATCTAATCAATCAGATCTGATCAGCCTCTGATCTTTCCCGAAGGATCTCAAACCACCTGATCACACTCTGCAGCTCACCTGTGTACAGGTGTACAGGTGAGCAGTCTCACCTGGAGCAGCCTGTATTCTATGAACTGATCATGTTTGACCTGTAAAATGTGAATCTGAAGCATCACATGAAGGAGGAAAGAGTCCAACAGGTCTGAGCTGAGCTTACCCTAACCCTGTACCGGAGATGATAGAAGTACAAGTACTTCACATCTGTACTTCATGACTGGACTTGAGTAAATGTACTTAAATAAATCATAATGCTCCATTCCACCTCTGCTGATCACACAGGATCACACACACAAGCCAAAGAATTAAAGGAAGAAGAAGGAGAAATCTGAGAATAAACAAACTTTAAATCCTGTTAACCAATCTGACCCCAGGTCAGTTTGACAGCTTAATGGAGCCAAAGCAAACTGATGCAAACTGATCCAGAGCAAACTAAACTGATCCAGAGCAGAGTGAAGCGGCAGTCTGTGGAGCTGCAGGAGATCCAGAGGACAAAGAAACACACTGACATTAAAGCGATGATGATACTCACAGAGATGAAAAGCAGCTCAGTCTCACGGCTGTCTGTCCGTCCGTCTGTCTGTCTGTCTCTGTCTGTGTGTCTGTCTGTGCTGATGGACAGGAGGACCGACAGGAAGTGGGAGGTGCTTCTCTTTGAGTCGACTTCCTTCATCATTGAACTGAACTTTTACTTTTCACTGAATGAAAGTTTGCTTTAATCTTCATCACGTGTGGAAAGTAACTAAGTACATTTATTCAAGTACTGTTTGAGGTACATATACTTTTCTGCAACTTCATACTCCAGAAAAGGATCTTTTTAAAAAACTACCCAGAGGAAGTATTCTCAGTACACAACTACAACGTTAAAGTACTGCATTCATCTTCATACGCCATTAATGATACTCCATGAGTACAACAGTACACTGACAGTTCTGCAGTACTTTTACTTTTCATACTACATGTATTACAAGTACATGTTGTTGCTCACACACGTTTGACTTGTACTATTTTTGGTGAGTTGAAAGTACTTTTACTTCAAGGACAAAGTACTTCACCACTAACGGTGATGCTGTTGCTCTCGTCTTCATCAGCTGTGATGAATTCACAGGTGAGTCCACACCTCACTCACCTGCTGAGACGTTAAAGGTGAGTGAGGAGCTGCAGATCCAGGTGAGTGTTCCACTGTGGACATGATGAGAACAAACCGACGGCTGGAGGAAGACGAACACACTGATGAAGAGCGAACAGTCATCAGCTGTTTCTTTCTCATGGCAGTAAAGTGAGGACAGATAGGTGAAGGTCGGACCTCACAACTGAGCTGAGGTGAGACCACTGAAAAGCTTCAGCAGGTGACAGGAAGTGAAAACACATCCACGACTGGCGTGTGTTGATGACATCAGCAGAGTCGGTGAAGGACAAAGATGATTGGCCAGGCGGTCAGAGGCAGGATGCGTGTCCCTGCAGCAGCGCAGGGTCTACCACGCTTCTCTGCAGGGGCAGGTCCAATGAGAAGTCAGTGGGCGGAGCCTGCAGGCGCTGGCGGGGGGGCCGCCCCCCCCTCTGAGGGATGGGCAGCTCTGAGTGGTGAGCAGGAAGAGGAGAGCAGAAGAAGTACGGATGGAGGAGAGCCTGCAGAGGACAGGTGAGCAGCGATCAATACATCCATCAATTGACCAATCAGTGAGTCAGCTGCTGGTTTGACTGTTAATCATGGGATCACAAACTGAACGTCAGTTTGATGACATCACTCTGGTTTCATTAATCAGTCATTCAATCGATCGAACGTCCTACCTGTCGGGCGGAGCAGCGCTGTTTGGACGGATAAACCAGGAACTTGTAGAGCAGCTCGACGGCCTGAGGGGACGTGTCAGGGACGATCTCCTCCAATGGGATTGCTGGATTCTCCTTAAAGGTGATTTTATTGTAATCTGGCAACTCCACGATCTCCTGAAGAGGCACATGAAGGCAACGTCAACCAATCACGGCTCGAGCTCTGCATCATTCCACATCAGACATGTCCGAACAACCAATCAGGAGGCAGATTGTCCGTCTCATAAGAGAGAGACAAAGACTGAGAGCCTGATCAATGAGGGATCAATACTGATCCAGAGCAGTTTAATTACACCTGAATGTGTGTACTGCGCGTGTGTACCGCGTGTGTGTACCCTGTGTGTGTACTGCATGTGTACCCTGTGTGTGTACCGTGTGTATGTACCACATATGCGTTCCCCGTGTGTGTACCCTGTGTGTGTGTACTGCGTGTGTGTACTGCGTGTGTGCGTACCCTGTGTGTGTACTGTGTGTGTACCCTGTGTGTGTACAGTGTGTATGTACCACATGTGCGTACCCTGTGTGTGTACTGTGTGTGTACCCTGTGTGTGTACTGCTCGTGTGTACTGTTTGTGTGTACTGCTTATCTTATAGTTCAGGTTAAAGTTTGTTACTGTATCACCTGCACAAACTCCAGGACACGTGAAAGGATTCTACCTGTGTGCGTGCGTGCGCCTGTGTGTGTGTGTGTGTGTCTTACAGGCCAGCTGTCCTGTGTCGGTGTCCCCAGCACTCTGAGGACACAGCAGAGCTGTTCAATGTCGTTCTCTCCAGGAAACAGAGGAGACGAGTTCAAGAGCTCCCCGAAAATACAGCCCACCGCCCTGCAACACACACACACACACACACACACACACACACACACACACACACTTCAGACTGCTGCTGCCCCCTGCTGCTCAGCTG
This sequence comes from Chaetodon trifascialis, assembly GCF_039877785.1. Taxonomy (NCBI): domain Eukaryota; kingdom Metazoa; phylum Chordata; class Actinopteri; order Chaetodontiformes; family Chaetodontidae; genus Chaetodon; species Chaetodon trifascialis. The sequence continues at coordinate 902,722 of NC_092063.1, read as the reverse complement.
TGAGCTCTGCACCACATTATTTAAGTTCTTCCAGGTGTTGACCTGCTGCTGAAGTGTCCCTGTGTCAGTGGACAGGACGATTAATGGTGGACACAAACATCTGGACTGTACAGAACATGTTAGATATATTCAGAGTGACAGCTGTGAACCGAACAGTGAATTTCATTCTGTGGAAACAGGAAGTGGATTTTCAGCCGCAGGAAGTGGAGCGAGCAGCTTCAACACAGTCGTACATGTAGAGTAGTGTTCTCACCACAGGTCCACTCCCTCGTCATACTTTCTGGCTCCATACAGCAGCTCAGGAGCTCTGTACCACCTTGAAACACACACACACACACACACACACACACACACACACACACACACACACACACACACACACACACACACACAGTTTCTTCTTTGTATGAACATAATGAAGCAACCTGAACTGACTGTGGCGAGAGACACAGATGATAACAGCGTGTGTGTGTGTGTGTGTGTGTGTGTGTGTGTGTGTGTGTGTGTGTGTGTTACCTGGTGGCCACCTGGTGGCTGTACAGTCTCTCCACCTCCTCGCTGAACAATCTGGCCAGACCAAAGTCTGCAATCTTCAGGTGTCCTGAGGAGCTGATGAGGAGGTTCGCTGGCTTCAGGTCCTACATGCACGCACGCACACACGCGCACACACACACACACACACACACACACACGTCAGAGATTTTATTCTGAAGGGCTACAGGAACAGAAAGAGTCCTGCACGTTGACTGTGTGAATGTTTTAAGGTTCACACGCAGCCTCAGACATTCACATGTGACATGTCAGCTCAGCCCTAAAACAATCCCACAATGCACTGCATCACATTTGAAACCGCAATGACACAAAATGACGAAGATGAAATGAGAGTGAAGGTCGCTGAGCGCGGGACGCAGATGGACACTCACCCGGTGCATGATGTTGTTGTGATGCAGGAAGGCCACGCCCTTCAGCAGCATCATCATGTAACCTTTGACTTGAGCCGGGGTCAGAGGTTGCTGGGAGTTCCTGATGACCTCAGAGAGGTCGGAGAGCATGAAGTCGAACACCAGGACAAAGCCGGTACCGTGAGGGAAGACGTCCTTCAACTTCACTACCTGGAGGAGGAGGAGGAATGTGAGGCTGACCTCTGACCTCTGAGCCTAAATATGGTGTCCTCTCACACTCACATGCTGGTTGTCCTCGATCTCCTGCAGGGCCTTGATCTCCCTCAGAGCCTGGTTGGGGATGCCGTCCTCCAGCCTCCTCAGAGCCACTTTCTTCAGAGCCACCGTCTCCCCCGTCTGACAGACATTCAACACACCAGAATCAATACTCGGATCACTGACAGACCAAACCAGATCTGTTAACTGAGCACTCAGTGAAGCAGTCGTCATTTTCTGCCATGTGTCATGTTGGTTAACTGACTAATCCTCTCTGCCCTGAACACAGATCATGGTCAGCTCGTGCTGGTGCTGCTGGCTGGCGATACCTCGATGTGTTTGGCCTTGAACACGATGCCGTGAGCTCCTTCTCCGATCCGACCCAGGATGCTGTACTGCTCCATTGTCTGCACGCGGATGCACTGTGCCCTCTCACGGTGAAAGAAGTGGAACTGCGTTAATTCACCTGGAGGCAGGTGTTTTAAAAACAGATATATCTCAAACGGAGTTCTGCATGATGGGGGTTCTATCATGAAACATGACGGGGCAGTGCAACTGAAGATCGTTAGTAACCAGGAAGGCGCCTGAGTCGTGAGTATTAAATTGTTTATGAGATTAAAAAAAACACAATGCTGTGTCTTTGCTGTCGCTTTCATTTGAGAAACAGGAGCCGAAATCAGAGACTGAATCAAAAGACGAACTCCATTAAGAAATTCAGCAGTTCTGTGAATCTCAATATTAATACAGTCACTTACAAATATTTCAAAGCCTTTGAACGTTAAACAGTCTGCTTTAATTCGGCGTGTAAGAAACAACGAAACAAGCTTTTCTCAGGAAACATCACTGTTTACAAAAAAGAACGACCCGTGGACTGTGCTAATAACTAGCTAACTGTTGGCTAACGTTGTCTTGGGATATGTTGCCTTGGTAACCTACAAGCTAAGTTAGCTAAGCTAAAACGAGACTTTCAGAGCTGTCCTCCGTAAACAGCTGCTGACGACGTGTCTCACACGGACTGAAGAGACGCAGACTTACGTCTTTCATAAAATGTGATATTCACATAACTGTTCACGCGCAGGACAGTTTTCAAGAAACGTTTTCTGTCAAACGCGCTGGCTACAGAGCCGCCGACGGTCCGCCATCTTTGTTTACGGTGACATCATGAGAATGGTTCCCTCTACAGAAGCAGAGCAGGTAGAAGAGACTCACCTGTCCGCTCGTGAGCTGACACAGTCTTTACTGGTGGAATTATTGAAAGACAGTTTGTCATTTAAAGAAAACATCAATAACAGGTGAATGTATCGTTGTTCATAAGTACGACAAACAAAACTAAAGCAAAGGAACAATTTTTACAACTGTTTTTTTTTCTATTGACTCCACTTCTATGGAACTAGTGTTTCTTGCTTTTATTTTGAAATCAGGAAATACTTGTTTTTAGCGAATCCACATCCGGTGCAGATTAGGGCTCTCATGAGGCTTCAGCGTGCTAACCGGACAGTTTGTAGCTCGGTAATGACGTAGAAACGTTAACGTTAACGTCCGCCAGACATTCAACGTGTTACCGCTGCACTTCATCTTCATCACAAGCGGAAGTTTAAGGAGAAGACAGTGAGGATGACTTCGCCCGTTGATGCTAATGCTAACGTGGCTCAGAAGGTGCTGCAGTATGAAAACTTCACCAACGAAGTTCTGAAGACAGATTTACAGTAAGAGACACAAAACGACTGAAGGAGCTTCTGCACGTGTTTACGGCATCATATCCGCGTTTCTGTCGCGCTGTGTGTCTGACGGTCCGCTGGACTCTGTCCCATGGTCCAGTGGACTGTCTCCGATGGTCCAGTGGACTCTCTGCAGACAGTCCCCATTGGAACTGTTAATCCAGACTCTATATTTCAGATGTCAGAGATGGTAAAGACATCTGGACAGAGGGAAGACAGAGTCGAATAAAACTGTCCAGTGTGTCCTGGAGAGCCAATCAGAGCTTAGCTTCTAGAATCAGAGGACGTGTAGATTCCTCCTGCTCCTGTGTTTTATGTTGTTTCGTGTTTTAGTCCTGGTCTGAACACATGATGCACTCTGTCACTTCGTTGTGTGGATAAAATTTTTAAGTTTGTGTCAACCTGTGAAACTGTGTGTGTTTCTCAGGAAGGTGTTAGAGAACAGAGACGCAGTTTATGAGAAGATCGCTCAGTACCTGCAGCTGAAGAACACCATCCAGAGTCTTCAGGTGCGCGCGCACGCACAGACACAGACACACACACACACAGACACACACACAGACACACACACACACACACACACACACACACACACACACACACACACACACACACACAGTCGTGTTTCCATCACGTTTTTGGGCATTACATAGACTTACATTCATTTCCTGTTTTGTGTGTGTGTGTGTGTGTGTGTGTGTGTGTGTGTGTGTGTGTGTGTGTGTGTGTGTGTGTGTTCCTGCAGGAGCTGGGTTCTCAGCGGCTGAAGACTGAAGTTGATCTTGGCTGTAACTTCTTCGTCCAGGCTGAAGTGTAAGCTGCTGATCGTACTGATCAATAACTGGTCGACATGATTCATACTGATCAGTTAAAAACTGTGTCATTGACTGTGACAGAGGGGATGATGTCATCAGGATTACACACATATCAGTACAGCAGCAGATACACTCGCACAGCAGCAAGAAGTGGACGTTAAGGTCTGTCTGTAACGGAGGCCTGCCCCTCATGAAGTCCCTCTGCTGGGGTTAAAGGCCTCGGCTGCTCCTCAAGGAAACACACCACAGATTTAAATTAGCTGTCAGATTAGAACCAAAACACACCTGTCCAGGTGTTTCAGGAGGTGCTGAAAGGACGACCCAGGATCCGCTTTAACCCCGCCCTCTCTTCTTCTCTTTCAGGGAGGACTCGTCCAGGATCTTTGTGGCGGTCGGTTACGGTTTCTTTGTGGAGATGACCCACGACGAAGCTCTGCGATTCATCGACAAGAAGACGAGCCAGCTCACAGCGTCAGTTCACCATCACAGACACACTAAGAACCAATAACCATTCTTCTTCTTCTTCTGGGGTTTTCTATCTGCAGGAAGTGTCCACCTCCAGCAGAAATACAGTTCTGTTGCATCTGCACAAGAAGACAAAATAGCGTTGGTTTCAGTAGACAGAGGGTGAATCACCACCCACAGGGGGTGGAGTGGGTGTAGAGTGCGTGGTCCACCAGTCAGAGGGTCGCTGGTTCAATCCCCGTCTACTCCAGTGGGAAGAAACCGAACTCCGAACAGGACCAGACAAGCGCTCCATCAACTCCATCCATGGACAGTTTGAAATGAAAACCTGTCTTTGGGGAAACATTCTTAGAATTTCAGTTGTACATTAGCTCAGTGCTAACTGTGTCCATTTGTATGAGTGAGAGATGCTAACTATGCTAACGTTGTGTGTTTCAGCTTCACAGAGCAGCTCACCAAAGACTCAGCTAAGATTAAAGCCAACATCCGCATGGTGCTGGAGGTCAGTGTCTTCTTTCATTGTCTTCGTGAAGCTAGAACAAGTGTCAGAGCGTCAGCTGACGGGTATATTGATCATTATTGATCAATGAATTCTTCTTCTGTCAATTAAATAATAACTGTGTCTCAACAATAAATGCAGCTCATCCAGCAGCTCAAGGATTTGTCTCGTTATTATCTGCGTCAGGTTTTCAGTCAGTAGAGGAGACATCTGATTGGCTGCTGTCTTTTTCTTCTTCTTCTCCTCAGGGTCTGCGGGAGCTGCAGGGACTGACAGACATACCAGAGAGCACAGGAAGACAAGTTTTCTAGACGAGTCCACAATTTGGTCGACCAGAGGACGGTTGAGGAGGGATGTTGAAATATTCAGCCTCTGAAGGGACAGAATATTCAAACAGAGGAGGAGAAGGACACCTCCAAACAGGAGCAGCTAACAGGAGTTGCTAACAGCTAATTCAGCAGACTGCTAATGGAGATAATTTGACTCCATGCGAACAAATAGAAGCTCAAAAACAGGCCATAAACTCAACAGGCCTTTATGTTGCTGTTAGCATGTTAGCAACTATCAGCGTGCCAAAAGATTTTCACCCAGAGGTCAAAAGTCACAGTGAGCTGATAAAATGCAGTCTTATATAAAAACTCAGATCCTCTTTAAAATGGATGGAGGAGGTTTAAACAGGAGGAGGAGGAGCCTGATCGCAGACTGACAGGAGCTCATTGTGTCTGCAGTCGATGCTGAGGGGAAAATGACCCATAGGCAGGTCAAACCTGACAGCAGCTGATGTGAGCGTCACCTGTGCACACTGAGCGGCCCCTTAATGTTCTCTGTTCTCTGTTCTCCACATGTTCCACATCACTTCCATCCGTGTGTCCGCGACATGTTTAGCATAGCTTAGCACAAAGACTTGAAGTGGAGGGAAACTGTTAGCTTAACTGAGCACAAAGAAAACATCTGTCTGACTTCATGTTCTCCGTTTATTAATGAGAAAAATGGCAGACTGTAACTGTACTGACAGGAAGTATCTGTGACCTTTCAAAGTAAGGTCACAGGAAGTGACTGCTGTTTCTCGTTTATGTTGTAAATCTTTTTGCAGAGTGGATGTTTGTCTAACTTAAAAATAAAAAAAAATACACCACTTGGTCAAAAGTATGTGGATGGCCCAGAGCTTCCTGGTCCAGACTCCTCATTTGTACTACATGTTTGTAGTACACTGTGTATTCCAGTTGTGTACTGATACTTCAGACCGGTGCTTCTGAACCTCTGTGGCTCTGACGCAGTCTCTGGACATGACGATGGCGTCCTCTGATCAGCAGATGTGATGCATTTCATAACAGTCGTAATAAAAACTGGAGGCTGCTCTCAACAACACCGAGCCTGTTGCCATGGAAACTGATGCTAAATAGAGGTGGTGGTGTAAAGAGGCCGAGAGATGACTCTTGAAATAGACTCCCACACACGCACACACACACACACACTCGTCCTCAGTTTGGGTCTTTTCATGAAGGGCCGGCTGGATGCCTGCAGCTGATTGGTCCTGCCACCATCGGACCAACAGCGTCTAACTGCTCTGGCGCTTTGCTCAGCGGCTCCTTGGCGGCAGCAGCCTCTAAAACTGAAGCTCAAACTGCAGAGTGATGAATAAACTCCTGGTAGTTGTAAAGTCGCCCATCTTTGTCTGAGCTTTTAACCACACATCGTGGTCTTCATGAGCAGATTGACTTTCTGACTGTTCAAATTTTAGTTTGCTCTAAAATTGAAGAAAAAGAAGAAGAAGAAGAGTCATTGAGTGAAGAAATTGGATTTGTTTTATGTAAAATTAGAAGAATTTGGATTTTAGAGAAATTGAAGTCTTGACCGAGACTTCATCTGAAGTCTGACTGGTCACAGCTGTGTGAGGCCCGAAGGCTCTGGCTGACAGGAAGTCACCACACAAGCTTTATTTTGAAAAAGCTCTTGGTCGGACGCGTTGCTCAGCGGCTCCTCGGCAGCAGCTGTCGGTTCGATGAAGATCAAACAGCAACAGAGCGTCTGACGTCACCATCCCACTACTGAAGCGCGCTGCGTCAAGTTTCACAATAACGATCCGAATACCGGAATTCCGGCAAAGTGCGACGGTTTTCCTCCAAAATAAAAGCCCATCTCATTTTACCAAACATTTTCTTACATGCACGTCAGTATCACAATAACGAAATCGGTGTAGAAACCTTTTTTATCTGATGATGGAGACACCAGAATCATGGTCAGGATGTTAGAAATGAGATCCTGAACCCGAGTTACCTGAAGAAGACCCGCACCAGCTGCACTACATTCAGTATTTTTAGTATTAAAAAAGAATTTTCTTATCAATTTTATTTATTTATTTTTTATTTAGGTGTTTCATTATATTTCATGGACATTGACTTGAAAAACAGTGTCTATAATATCCAAATGATAGCCATAATATCCATCATGGCCTAAGTTTCTGATAGTTACAGCGGACGGAGTGAAAAGTGCTTTTATCTTGAAATCCATTCCTGGAAGTGTGACTGTTTGAGTTGTCGGTAACTTGACTGTGGTCAAAGTGGTGAAGAGGCGTTTGTCCACCAGGAAGAAACTGCGAAAAACATCCAAGTGATGAGTTTAGTGTTTGCGGACGGAGGCTTCGGTCCGCAGAAACACTCCGGCGGATCTTACAAACCACTTTTCATCCGCGTCTGAGGACGCTGGACGGTCTCCGGTCAACTCCGAGGATCCGGTCCGCAGGCAGCAGCGCTGTTTTGGGGCTGACGCACCAGCAGGAGAGGAAGGTGGGGGGGGGCTGTCACAGCAGCGGTCTGGGCTAGGCTAGGCTAGCTGATTAACATGCTAGGCTAGCAGCTTCAGCCCCCGGAAGACCCTGAAGTTGGAGAAACTTTGTGAGGTCTAAAACACGAGCAGCAGCCCGTCGTTTAACCGGCGGCTCTAGAATCCTCCGAGGATATGAAAATAACACAATTTTAACACCAAAAAACGCGTTAGCCTGCCAGCGTTAGCATCGGCAGCTAGCTCCCAGCAGCGTTTGTCAACACATCCTCAGCGACAGAGGGAGACAGCGATGTAGCGGAAATGAAAACACCTAAACTCACTTCACGGGCATTGACAGAAACAAAGGTAACTCACGTTTTGTGCTCTTAAAAAGCACCAGACGTCAACACCAGCCTGTTACGGGCACTAAATGAGGTGCGGATAGGGGCTGTAAATGCGCCTGTTTTTCGGACACATGTTTGGACTTTTTCGGTTTTTGTCGGCGTGTTTTTGGACGCAGCTTCTCGGTCAGTGTGTGTTAGCATGGAGGGACGGCAGCGCGGCGGCAGCGCGGAGCGGTTACATAACGCCAGCAGGTCGCGGGAGAAGCTGCTGAACGTCGCCTCCTCAGTCCGGCTCTGACAGCTGTAAGCTGCTCCGACAACCCGACAGACAGACAGACAGACAGACAGACAGACAGACAGACCGACCGACAGACAGACAGACACCATAACACAGCAGCATGGAGGACTGAGCCTGCAGAGAGACGGACGCCAGAAACACAACCCTGAGCTGAAGATGGACTCCAACCCACTGATCAACGGTAAGACGCTGCTGATGCTGTTTACAGGCTGTGATGGAGGATACGGCTCAGCGCGGGCGCGCGTGCGTGTGCGCTGCAGCCCTGCGTGTGTTCCTATGCAGTTTGTAGAGGAGCTGCAGCGGCGTTGCAACAGGTGTGTGGACGCTGCTGAGGCCTACAGCTCAGTGTGTGTGCGCGTGTGCGTGCCTGCGTGTGTGTTATCATAACATTAGGTGCTGGGTTGGACCTGTTTGTTGTCTGCAGCGTGTAGAAACCTGCAGCCTGAGAACATGTCTACACTACACCTGGGGAATTAGAGACTGTGCCCTCAGGTGTGTTTTCAGGTTGTAAACATCTCCGAGACACCTGAATGGGGGGCAGTTTGCATGTTTTTAGTGGGGGTATTTTTATGGAGGATACCCCAGGTGAGCACGGGGAGAACATGCAGCATCAAGCAGCAGGCACTGAAGGTGAGGACACGTCCCCAGCGCCCACATCGGGAATCGAACCTGGGACCTTCTAGCTGTGAGGCGACAGTGTTACCACCGTTCCACCGTGCTACCATTATTCATGACCACTGGGAAAGACACACCTCAAAGAAAACACAACACAGTACAGAAACACAGTACAGAAGCACAACAGGGTACAGAAACGCAGTAGAGAAACGCAGTAGCGAGCAGAGCTGTACATGAACTGTTTGCTTTCCTCGTTGAAGGTTTTGTAGAGTGTAAAACGTCTGTTGGTGTCTCTAAAATCCACCACAGCGTTCATCACTGAGACAGTCATGTGACTGACAGACAACATTAATGTTGCTCACAGGCCACCGTCCATCCGGGACATTTTCTTTATTTGCCCTTCGACCTTCAAACGAACCACACAGACCTCAGAGACGTTCTGTCCTCATGATGTCACTTCTGTTAAATCCATATTGATATGATCAGTGACACGCACACACACACACACACACATACACACACACACACACACACACACACACACACACACACACACACTTGTTCATTCCCTCGTCTGTCAGGTGGTTTCATCAGATTAACGCTGCAGCTCTGTTCGTTCACCGTGATCCTGATGAACACAGATTCACTTCAGAAATGACTTATTTTATCTTCAGTGTTTGTCATTCAGTCCTCGTTTATGTCCAGTTGTACTAACAGAGTCACATGACGGCAGCTCGTTAACACGCAGAAGGGGAATGAAGTTAGAAATGAGTGAATTTCAGTGTAAGCTGAAGCCTTTTGGCCTGAAAAGACATTTTAATGGAGCCACGAATCCTGAATCAGGAACAAAACAAACTGCTTTGAGCTCAGCGGGTTGAGATGATGAGAGGTGGACACGCCTCCACTGTCCCTCTGCCAACATGGCAGCCGGTCCTTGTGAATTGTGGGAGTTGGTGGTGAACATGCAGACTCAGCGAGGACGATCGGTTAACGTCGATCAGCGACGCAGCGTCCATTCATCTCGCACGTGAAGCTCCACCTTCGTTCACACAAGACTTCAGACTGTCCTTCACACGAGTACAGCAGAGCGGAGACAACGATTCAGACGTGTCTTCAGGTTAGGGATGAAAAAGGATCGTTTTGTGTTTATTCTGGACAAAGACGAGACGAGGACGTCCTCAAACTCTGACTGTGACCTCATCAGCACGAAGGGTCGCTGGTGAGAGAAGACACCTGAAATGAAGTTTAAAGAACGTAACGGGAGCAGAGTCTCACTTCCTGTAGGAGTGTCTCAAACGTCCATCAGTGATGATGTCATTAGAGGTCGTATTCGGGTCATTTCCGTTAGTCTTCTTTGGAGCTGAGGACGCTTCACCAACAGATGGTTGAGCGAGGGTACTTTGTCAGATTGTGAGGACAAATGTGATGTGAGACAATTTGGACTGAGACAAGAATGGCTTTGACATGACGTGATGGACAGAAAAAGACTGAGAAGCATTTTCATTGGCCGAAGAAGCTGTCTGTGGTCATTTCGAGGACGTTTGACACCGCTGAACACGTCCTCGCTCGTCACAGACGTGATGCTGGCTGGCACCACGGAGACGGGGTAAAGCCGGTGATGTAATACTCACAGGTTGTCATGGCAGCGCTGACGCACGGTGATGCGACACGTTTCTGATCACATGTCAGCGATGAGAGTCAGACACAGGACGGACGCAGGAGGAGAAACTGGAGTACTGGGAGTACTGGGAGTATCCTTGAGCTGAGCTCTGACTGACAGACTGGTGTCAGTGGACAGAGGCAGAGGAAACCACACTCTTCTTCTGTGGTGGTTTGTTTGTCCCCCTCTGCGTGCAGCAGATGAAAACATGAGAAGATGCTTTTATTGATCCGATCAGCAGCACCGTGTCGATCAGATCAGTGTCACAGTGTTACGATGAGCTGTCGACTCCTTCAGCTCCAGTTTGGACAGTTCATTTGTGATTGATCAGATCCGTATCAATCACCTTGTGTTGGTGTGGCTCCTGCCGTCTGTAGCTGTGGTCGGTCTGGTCAGCTCCCAGTGAGTCAGACTGGGATGAAGGCGGCATGGAGCTCAGTCCACGTCTCCGTGGACATAAACCGTCAACAGGCTCTGGCTTTGATGTTGAGGGACCCGGAGGACTGAGATCAGCTGCTTCATCCATTCACTGTTGCAGTGAGTCAGTTCAGGGACAGACAGACAGACAGACAGACAGACAGACAGACAGACAGACAGACAGACAGACAGACAGACAGACAGACAGACAGACAGACAGACGATGGACAGACAGACAGACAGATGATGGACAAACAGACAGACAGCCCCCCCCCCGGGCCTTCTGTCTCGGTTACCATTGATGACAGGTCCCTCACCATGGTGATGGTTTCCAGCGTGTTTGATAGGTTAGTTGTGTAACAGGTCAGCCAATGGTGATGAGGCTCATTTGCATTGTGACCTGAGAGGAAGATGCTCAGAGGTTCAGCTCCTGATGAAGAGCTTGTCTTCAGTGTCATCCTCTCCATCAGGGGCGTGTGTGTGAGTGCGTGCGTGCGTGTGTTCGTTACAAGCTGCTCGATGTGCTTGAAGTACTTGCATTATTACCAGAGTACCATCTTTTACCTCATACTTCAAAATTACTTGATGAAAACTACGAGAAGAACAGAAATATTTTATGAAATATGTTAATAACGACACGGTTCGGGCAGTGTGACGTGTGCAGCGTGTGACGGTGTAAAGAACGAAAGACTTTGGTTGGTTTTTCTAAACAGAAAAAATGTGTTTTTTTTCCATCTGTCCGTCCGTCTCTTCGTCCATCCGTCTGTCTGTCTCTGTCCCCCCTCAGCCATGGACCCCTCCATCACTCTGTGGCAGTTCCTGCTCCACCTGTTGGAGGACCAGCGGCAGCGTCACCTGATCTCGTGGACGGGTGAGGACGGAGAGTTCAAGCTGCTGGACGCCGAGGAGGTGGCACGACTGTGGGGGCTCCGCAAGAACAAACACAACATGAACTACGACAAGCTGAGCCGAGCACTGCGGTACTACTACGACAAGGTACTGCTTAGTACTACTGCAATACTACAGGCGTACATGTAGAACACTTGATGCAACATGTTGTCATAACCTGAACATCTGAAGCTCTGATGTTGTCTTGTTCTCACGTTCTGTCGTTCTCATGTTTTCATGTTCTCTTGCTGTGTTTGGCTCCTGGATCTGGTCTTCTGCTTCTCCTTCAGAACATCATAAAGAAGGTGAGCGGTCAGAAGTTTGTCTACAAGTTCGTCAGTCAGCCCGACCCCTCCCTGCCTGAGGGGGTCCGCAACGGAGAGGAGGGCCAGAGGCGGGACAACGCCGAACAGAACGGCCAATCAAAAGGCCTGGGGGGCGTGACCCCAAGCTGTCCATCAAAGGGCTTACCCCAGGTAGGCTTTGACTGTCTTTGTCTTAATGCAGGACATGGACACACAGTAACGTTAATGTCTGCTGACCGGTTCATTCATCGATCGGTTGATCGATCGATCGATTGATTGATTTCTGTGTTGATGCTCAGCGCTCGTCGCCCAGCAGCTCCCAGAAGAGCTCCCGTAACGACTACATGAAATCAGGCCTCTACTCCACCTTCACCATCCAATCACTGCAGGCCTCGCCCAACCCACGGCCAATCAAAACAGAGCTGCTGCTGCAGCAAGACCCCGCCCCCAAGGTGGACCGCATGCCCAGAGAGGTAGGTGTGTGTGTGTGTGTGTGTGTGTGTGTGTGTGTGTGTGTGTGTGTGTGTGTGTGTGTGTGTGTGTGTGCGTGTGCCTGTGCCTGTGCCTGTCTGTCTGTGTTGGATGCTCCTCTGTGCTCATGCCCATCTCCCCCCCCATGCCCCCCCCCTCCTCAGGTCTGTGTGTTGGAGTCTAAATCCTCTCCGTCAGTAGGTGGTGCTGTTGACTCTGCCCTCCAGGTGATCGTCACTCAGCCGTCTCCGTGTCCGACTCCGGCGCTCAGCCCCCAGATACCAGCCAGCACTGCCAGCCAATCACAGGTCAGTATCAGGCGCCAAGAACTTGTTCGTGTTGTCAAAGTGATGTGGTGACGGTCTCAGAGGACGTTGAAGTCTGTCTCATCAGTCAGTCTGATCGCTCAGCTGATGTGCCGTGTAACACTCACCTCACACTCACCTGGAGTTTGAATCTGGTTTGTTGTGTGAAGTCGGCCGTCGATGGTCTCGTATGTGACGAGAGGAGCTTCAGGCTCACCGCTGAGCCGCCGTGACGGGATTCAAACCCTGAACGTCCTGCATGTGGTCCAGCTCTGAACCTCAGACTCCCCAGCATCAATGGAGGCTTTGATTCAGAGCTGAACTTCCTGTCATGTGACAAAGAGCCGTTGAGTCACTTTAGTCTAGCTCAGGTGTTTTTGGGGCCGTTGAAGAGGAGCTTTCAGTCAGCGTTCATGTCCTTCATCCTGTGGACAGCAGCTCTGATGTCTCTGCAGACATGAGGGACCTGTTGGTCCGGACGGCAGTTTCTCTGGAGCTCTGAACAATAATAAAAAAAAAACAGATGGTGGTCAGGTCCAAACTGACCAGCGTCCCCCGTCCTCGGCCCCCCTCCAAGACTCTGAACCCCGTCCTCTGTGTTGAAGGTCTTGTCTCTCTCTCTCTTTCCCAGAATCCTCCTGCTCCTCCTCTCAGCGACCCTCCTCACATTTATCTCACCAGCGTCGGGGAGTCGTCCTCCCTCGCGCCCATCATCCCCCTGGGTCCAGTCGGGGGGTCGATGAGTCCCGTCCCGCCCCCCCAGGTGTCGACGGGCCCCCAGGGGTTGCAGCAGGATGACTGCGGGGGAGTCGCCAACCCGGCCGCCTTCCCCCCTCACACTGCTCCTCACCCCCCACCCGTCTTTGTCATCATCAACCCCCCTCCCCCCCAGCAGCAGCAGGCGGCCATGGCGGCCGCTCTTCCTGCCGTTGCTCCTCCCCCCACCCGCCCTCCGCCTCCCCCCATTGTTATCAAGGAGGAGAACCTGCCGTCAGAGGAGGAGCTGCTGGAGATGGTGTCTCTGGAGGAGAAACAGGTGGAGGAGGTGAGAGGAGGAGGTGAAAGAGGTTTTAAACCTGCTGAAAGTCATGTGACACGTAGAGCGTCAGCCGCTGTAACTCAGACACACGTGATCATACGGTGTGATGATGTCGTAAACCGTAAAGGTCACGACACGAGTGCCTGGACTAGCTCTGTAGATGCTGATTGGACGGCAGATCTCTGCCTGGCAGATTTCTGCCGAGTCGTGCTTCAGGCCGATGACTCGTGGCGTCTCTCTTTCCAGGTTCCTCAGCTGATCTGCGGCTCGGGGGAACCGGAGTCCCCGCTCACCATCGTGGAGAGCCCGCCCTGCGTGGGGCCCGGGGTCGGAGGTCAGCCGCTGGTGGTGGAGACGGGGATGGAGGAGGAGGCCAAGGACATGGTAACAGGTAACAGGAAGTGACTGAACGTGCTGAGGAGACGTCACATGAGCTGACAGAGACACCTTTGAATGTTTGTGCTGCTGCAGTGGCACAGGCGATGTTAAGATAAGATCAGATCAGACACCTCCTCCTGTCTCCGTCAGATCCCTCCATCCCTCCAGTGATGTCCTCCTCGGCCGTGACTCCTCCGGTGACCTCGACGTCGGACTCCGTTCCTCCCAAACCGAAGAAGCCACGGGGCCTGGAGCTGCCCTCCTCCCCCTCCCTCCCCCCCGGACTCTCTCTGGATAAGGTCTGCAGCTGAACACCTTAACGATCGTTAACCAGTTCATTAGTGATAGGTCATTAAAACTGACCGTCTGTCACAGCTGTGACAGCTGAGGCCTGTGACATCACATCCTGTGACATCACATCCTGTGTTCCTCCTGCAGGTGAACGCAGCTGTGAACAGTTTATTGGCTCCTGGATCAGCGACCAACACGCTCACCCCGACGGTCATCACCTCCCACGCTCTGGTAGACAGCTGTCTCTGTCTGTCTGTCTCTCTGTCTCTGTCTGTCTCTCTCTCTCTCTCTCTCTCTCTCTGTCTCTCTGACTGTCTCTCTGACTGTCTCTCTCAGTCCATCTCTCTGTCTGTCTCTCGGTCCATCTCTGTCTCTCTGTCTCTCCCTCTCTCTCTGTCTGTCTGTCTGTCTCTCTCTCTCTCTCTCTCTGTCTGTCTCTCGGTCCATCTCTGTCTCTCTGTCTCTCCCTCTCTCTCTCTGTCTGTCTGTCTCTCTCTCTCTCTCTCTGTCTGTCTCTGTCTGTCTGTCTGTCTGTCTGTCTGTCTCTGTCTGTCTCTCTCTCTGTCTCTCTGACTGTCTCTCTCGGTCCATCTCTCTGTCTCTCCCTCTCTCTGTCTGTCTCTCGATCCATCTCTGTCTCTCTGTCTCTCTGTCTCTCTGTCTCTGTCTGTCTGTCTGTCTCTCTGTCTCTCTGTCTCTGTCTGTCTGTCTGTCTGTCTGTCTGTCTGTCTGTCTGTCTCTCTCTCTCTCTCTCTCTCTGTGTCTCTCTGACTGTCTCTCTCGGTCCATCTCTCTGTCTCTCTCTGACTGTCTCTCTGTCTGTCCAGACTCCGGTCCTGTTGACTCCCAGTCCTCTTCCCTCCACCATCCACTTCTGGAGCACGCTGAGCCCCATCGCTCCTCGCTCCCCGGCCAAACTCTCCTTCCAGGTAATAGACAGATCCGCTCTTCATATCTCTGGTCGTAGTCAGGTGCAGTGTGAACGTGCAGGAAGAGTTTGAATTTAAGAAATAAAAGCCTGGTTCTCAAGTCCTCAAAGTATGTAACAAGAAGTGTTTGACAGTGACCCGCCAAAGTAAAACGTCAAAGCTTTGTGTGTGTGTGTGTGTGTGTGTGTGTGTGTGTGTGTGTGTGTGTGTCTTACACTTACTTTTTAAATAGTAGCTACACCTTCACACATGTATGTTTGAAGGACGGGTCTGCAGTACAGAGAGAGACAGCCAGCGCAGGAACACACCTGCTCTACCCGCTTTGTGCTGTCAGGAAGGGGCCACAGAACTCACCTGGACCAATCGCTGACAGGCACCTTTTGTTTGTTGTTTAATGATCAGCTGCTTTCACTGCAGAGCTCCTTAAACACACAGATTCAGTTTCAGGTTCGAAACAAACGGCTTCACCTTCACAGCCTCACACACACGCACACACTGCACTGCATGTACCTGTACCTGATCCAGGTCACACACGCACACACACAAACACACACACAGTCTCTGCAGGTTTCTGGCTCATCTTCTCTCCATCTGTTAGCAGCTCACAGAGGATCATTGCAGCTTCAGTTGACAGGAAGCAGCAGACGCGCGGCGCCCTCTGCTGGTTGTCGGTCCTCTCACACTGCTCTGGTTTCATGTGTTCATGTCTGAGTGAATGAGTGAACTCACTGGACATTTCTTCCTCTGATGATGGTGATTGTGTGTGTGTGTGTGTGTGTGTGTGTGTGTGTGTGTGTGTGTGTGTGTGTGTGTGTGTGTGTGTGTGTGTGTGTGTGTGTGTGTGTGTGTGTGTGTGTGTGGCTGTTGTGGCACAGTGTCGCCCCCCCAGCCTGCAGAGGTCTGCTGCAGATGTGCTGGGGGCTTCAGGGTCTTCAGGACTGACCAGCACTGATGCTCAAACACAGAGACACAAAGTGAACGAGTGAACGAGGTCACACACTGAAGCTTTATGAACAGATGAAACACTCAGAGCAGATTATACAGATGTATGATGAAGATGAAGAGGACTCACCGAACTCTGTGTCCATGCGTGCGTGCGTGTATGTGTGTATGTGTGTGCGTGCGTGATATAGAAGTATAGGATTGGAGCGGGATGAAGATCAGTGTGTTCAGTCAGACCTGCAGCTGGAACAGACTTTTATCTGGTTTCACTCATGCAGAATGAGTCCGTTCAAAGTGTTGTATTGATTACGTATTGATTATTGGAGTTTGGCGGTGTGATGGTGTTTGTGGTGAAGCTCCGTGCTGACCTCCTCCCTCTCTGTCCCTCCTCAGTTTCCCACCAACGGCAGTAATCAGATCCACATCCCGGCTCTGAGCGTGGACGGTCTGTCCACCCCCGTGGTTCTGTCCCCCGGCCCCCAGAAACCCTGAGCTCCCCGCCCGCTTCAGGCAGCTCCTCGCTGGGCACAGGACTGGCCTCGCCTCCCGGAGGGTCGGAGGAGAACTGGATCTGGACTGACTCTGAAACTCTCAGGAACCAGGAACCACGTGGTTTTTGGGCACCGTTGCCTGACTGGTTAGACTGGGAGAGGTGGTTTATGGGGACCTCTCACCGGACAGAAGCTCCGGCTGGTTGAAGGTCAGAGCCTCCGGACGCCTCCAGTGATGCAGGTGGATGTCTGGGCCTTTAACCCTGATGAAAACAGCCGCTTTTCTTGACTTTGAACACATCTTTGAAAGGTAACATGTAAAGATGGAGGACGGCGAGGTGGAGGGCTTTTTCTTCTTCTACTGAGGCCTTCAGCTGCAGTACAACGATGAGCTGAAGGTCTGAAGGAGCGACGCTTCAGTTCAGACTCAGTTTGTTTGAGAAGAGAAGCTTTGATTTGACGTCAGGACTGATTCCGTTTCCTGTCCGCTCGTCAAACAGGAAGTCACCGAAGAGGAACTTTGAGCTGAAGCTCGCCGTGTTCGTGAGGGTTTTCGTTGATCACGAATGTTTCGCCGTCTTTTCGGGGCTCTGTGATGTTTATCGTCTTTCTTTGGTGGTTATTTATTCCTGTTTCCTGTTTTACATCCTTTGATCCTCAGCCGCCGTCGTGGTCGTCATGGCTGCCGACGGTACTGGGCAAGCTGGTTTTAATCACTCCCAGTTGAACATTTTCTAAACTCTCGTCTGTTTAATTGTTTTTGCTTCGCTCTTAATGGCCGCAGCCTTTCTCCAGTTATGCATGGCCTGTTATTGGACAGAATCCTCTGCATCGGTTTGAACTGACCAATCACAGAGGAGGAATGATGATGATGATGATGGTGGAGTTTTTACAGCCACGTTCTTTCTCTCAGAGAGCCTTTGAGTGACAGATTGTATATTTTGTAGAAGTTGTCCCTGTGGACTGCAGCGGCTCAGACCTGTCCAGGTTTGGTTGAGGACGCTCACATTCCTTCGTCTTTAAAGGCTCGATGACGTCTTCGTCTTATTGATTAGTCACTGCGCATCAATTTAAAGCAACATGATGCAACAGCTGCTGTTTTTTGGTGCGTCTGCAGTTTCTGAGTGAGACCAGGACCAAGACCAGGACCAGGACTCTGATATCGACTTTCCTGAGGGACAGAAAGCTTCACTTGTTGCTAAAGTCACCACTAACTTTAGCTGCCATTAGCTAGTTAGCTCAGTTAGCCATGTAGCTAGTGGTCCTATTTGACTGCCCGCTGCCCCACCCCTCCTCTTCCTCCTCCCCCCAGTGGTCCAGAGCTCCTGTTCCATTGGTGTCAACGCTAACACTCCCCCGGTGCTCCAAGCTCAGCTAGCTGCACAGCTAACTGAGCTAACGTTAACATTAGCAGTTACTTTAGCAACAAGTAACGTTTCTGACCATCACCAAATTATTTCTCCACAAAGTTCGATCAGTTTCAGCGAAATCAGTAAATATAGTTTTCGAGCAGCCAAACAACAGACGGCCGACGGCTGCCGGTTGTGGTGGAGGCGTTCAGTCCGTTTCCCTCAGAATGATTTTGATTGGCTGTTGAAGCGAAGCAGCTGCATCGTGTTGCTTTAAGCCGCCGTTCGTTCCAGACATCCTGCGGTCAGAACTCTGTGATGTTGCCACAAGCTTCCGTGTGAACGATCGCTTTCTGTTCATTGGAGGAGTCGAGCTCAGGTGAGCTCTGAACACACCGTCAGCTTCAGGTGGAGCCGCCAACGCTGCAGCTCTTCATCTGAACCTGAACGCTCCTCGCAGCTTCATCCACACTTGACGGCGTTTTCACGAACGGAGCTGAGAGCCGTGTGTGGCGACTCTGCTCATTACGTGACTCTGAGGTCGACCGCTGAGACCTGGAGTTTGTCAGGAAGTCACCTTTAACCTTTGACTGAACGCAGAGTCCAGACTGGAGGAAGCAGTCAGCTAATCGGCTGTTTGCGAGCGCCTGGCGTCGCTCCTCTGAGGTCTGACGTGATCTGACGAGTCTGAGCTTGTGGCAACGTCAGAATGTGCAGAAACAACCAATCAGAGACTGGGTTTTCTACAAACAGGAAACAACCAATCAGAGACTGAGTTTTCTACAAACAGGAAGTTTAACGTTTCTGCTTTTCCCCAAAAATCCAAAGTGAGGCTGAACCGTCAGTATTCGCACTGACATGCTGTGGTTCTGAGAAGACTGTTGTTGTTATTATTGTTGTTTATAATGCTGTGGTGGTTGCCACGGTAACCTGACCCCCGACTGTTGCTGTCGTTGCCGTTCTTGTTGCTGCGGAGCTGAAGCTCCTCGTGATGACGCTGCTGACGTGTTCCTATGCTTCTGCGTGACGACGAGGCCGCTGACACACACACACACACACACACGCACACACACACACACACCAGGACCTGAGTGAAGCTGAACTGAAGTTTCTGGTTCTTCATGGATCAGACTGGACCCGGGTCTCAGAGCCGCCTCGCCTCGATCCTTCCGCTCGCTCGTGCTCACCGCCTTCAGTTCAGCCTCGGGTCGGTCCCTGGCGCTGTGATTTCCCAGTCTCGGCGGCGCCATAAACGCAGCACCAAGCCATCGTGTTCGACTGTTCGCTCCTTCGCAGCATGACTCTATTTTTGTACCGCAGACGACGTGTTTTTATCGTGTGAAGAGCGCCGAGCCTTAAAGGAGGAAACGCTGCATCTCCGTGGTTTTTTAAAATGGCCGCCGTGTCCGTGTTCGCAGCGCGGCCGCCAAAACATCGAGCTCACGTTTCTCTCACCAGCAGAACATGAAGAATGTTTTTATATCAATTAGTAAGCCTCTTGCATTCTGGGTAATGTCCAGACCATTTTTAAAGTGGCCGTCATGTTTGCTGGAAGCACACTGTAAAAAATGACGCGCCAGGTTGAATCATGGGTAATAACTGTAATGTCAGAGTGACATTTAACATGTGAATGTTTCCTCTGTGGATGAAGAGTCGGCCGGCGTGGCTGAAACCGATCACAGTATTGATTAGGATCGATCAGATCGATGGATTCGTGTTGTGAATCAGAATTAGTTTTTAAGAACTTGTGAAAAACTTTCTGTGAGTTACTGGCGAGCGCGGCGCAGACGTTTGGACTCAGAATGATGAACCGCGGCCACGCCTGCTGGTCATTGGCTGAAACGTTGTGACGCTGCTTTTCGTCTGGCGCCCAGTGACCTGATCAGACTGTGGCGGCGTCACGTCTCTCTGATGATGTCACTCTCTGCAGAAAGTTTGTCCTGCAGGGCTCTCATTGGCTCTCGCTGTAGTCACATGTCTCCCTGCTCCTGTTCTCACCTGCTGATTGGTCCTCTGATCTCTGAAGTTTGTTGCCACCTTTAGATCTTCAGGAGCTTCCTGTCTGATCAGAACCGAGGTCATTGATTCAAATCCGACCGTGCATTGACTGGAAGTCATCCTCATCAGTCACACGGCAACAAACGCCGAAGCGCTCTGATTGGACGACGGCAGCAGTGTCGTCACATGACTGAACGGTCAGCTCACATGGCCAAAAGTATGTGGACAGAAGCAGAAAGCAGTCCACAGGAAGGTGTCCTGACGCATTGGTCCACAGAGACACCACATGACCTGTCCCTCACCTGTCCTCTGATCACCTGTCCTCCCTCTGATCACCTGTCCTCTGATCACCTGTTCACCTGTTCTGTTTGTTTCTGCTGGATGTGAAGACATACGACAAACAGTTTGACTTTGAGTCGATGAAATGTTCATGCTGAGAAGCTGCCAGTGTTTCTGCAGGTTCAACCAATCAATCGATCATTCAATCAATCACTGAATACAGATGACAGGCTGTCCACACACTTTTGGCCATGTGGTGTGTTTACATGTAAAACGACTCAGACGCAATTTAACGGACAGAAAGTCTTTGTGTCCCATGATGCATTGCAGCAGATGACATCAGACAGGAAGCTCTGGGAGCAGGTGAGGACTCTTATTTTGAAATTGTAAACATGTTTTCTAACACAGGTGTGTGAAATCTTTTCTGTACATATGAACTCTGATATAACCTGAACACTCAAACTGTGTGTGAGACGCCGTCGCTGTCAGAGCCTGCGTGGCCCCGCCCCTCCGCGGCCGTGATTGGCCGAGGAGTTTATTGATGTAAAGGGGCGGGCCTGCTTTTATTTTTCTGAGACAGAGTTCTACGTGTTCCTCGTGTCGTTTACTGGACGTAAGAAAAGATATTTTTATGGACTTTAGTTCCTGTTGGTGTCAAAGTTCCACACATGATTCCTGTTTTCTACAAGCTGAGACACACACACACACACACACACACACACACACACACACACACACACACACACACACTCTCTCTGGGAGGATGGTAATAAAACTATTTTGTTCTGTAATCTCGTCCCTTGTCTCTCCTCTTGTCTCTTGTCTCTCGTCCCTTGTCTTTTGTCTGTCGTCTCGTGTCCGACTCGTTACAGGAAGTTTCCGTTTTCTGTGAAAACCAAAAGTTTCACATGTTTTTGTTCACATGACCAGAAAAGCATTCTAGGAAAAGAGACAGCATTGCTGCGTCCACGCCGAAGCTCACCTGAGACAGGTGATGCCAAAGGTGTCTCAGGCTCATATGTGGGCTCACCTGAGCAGGTTTACACTGCTTACACTGCCTCACTGTTAAAAACTGATTTCCTCTTCGTGCATGTCACTGCGGCGCCTCGCTTCACCCTCTGTCTCAAACGCTCTGATTGGCTGCTGTCTCTTTAAGAAAAGTCCAGTCTGCTCTGATTGGTTCAGTCTGTTGGTCTGTGTCAGACTTCTCAGACCTAAACCAGGTCCACGTGGCAGAGGTCCTGGTTCTGGCTCGACCGGTCAGTCAGGAGGACCTCGTTCTGTGTGGCGTTCACTGTCCTCCATGTTTGATTTCCTGCTCATGCGTTTGCTGCCAACAGGTGAACGACAAGCCGGGCATCACTTTGAGGCCGCAGTCAGCTGATCTTCAGGTGTCAGGTGCCTCAGACCTGAGCATAAGCCCCGCCTCCAGCAGCTACTGTTGATACGGCCGTCGAAGCTTCAGCTCGTGAAGAGATGATGAGGAACGAAAGGTGGAAACCTCTCATGCACACCTGGTGTGGCGTTCAGGGACCATGGGACAGCAGAGGCAGACACCTGAGTTCAAATGATCCCAGAATGCAAAGTTGGTTTATTGTGATGTCATTGTCCTGCCTTCTATCGCCCTCCCTCACCCCATCACACACACACACACACACACATACACACATACACACATACACACATACACACACACTCCTGATGGGAATTAAGGTTTACTTCAGTGTTAATCCAAACTAAGCTGGATTTCAGAGGCAGCTGGATTGTTTTCACTCAGCAGGAGTTCAGACTGGATGCGCGCACACATACACACACATACACACACACATACACACACATACACACACACACACACACATCAGTTTCATGAAGTTTTTCTTCAGTCAGTCATCGTTAAAACTCTCAGAGCTGCTGTGACATCACACCTGTCATGTGACACGCAAACTGAATGTTTGTGTACTGAAAACAGAAGGTGTGTGTGTGTGTGTGTGTGTGTGTGTGTGTGTGTGTGTGTGCTATCATCCGGGACTAAAGCCACACACACACACACACACACACACTGAGGCTCAGAGGCTGACACACATTCACAGATAAAACAGGTTGGCAGGAAAGGCAGCGTTGCATTGTGGGAGATTTTGGGTTGAAAGTGAAAACTCACCGGGTCAGACTCCAAGATGGCTGCCGCTCATTATCGAAACAATGCGCTGACTCAACAGTTTCTCCTCACACTTTAACCTGCTGTTTCTGTTACTTGGACTTCCTGTCCAGACAGGAAGTGGGAATGTGAATGTTTGCTGCTGGCGGTGAGCTTCACCTGCGGTCAGTCAGACGTGACCAGAGCTGACGGACGGATGGACGGACTCTGATGGTCAGATCTGTTCTGGGATCAGCTGCTCGTGTCTGTGGTTCCAGTCATGTGATTCACTGAAAACAAAGCATGAAGGTGTCCGGACGTCTCTGAGCAGGTCAAAGTTCACCGATTCAGATCAACCATCCAGAACAATCCTCCAGTTCACTTCCTGTACGGTCCGGTTCTCCTGAAGGACTCGGGGCTCAGCAGGCAGAAATCCATTCAGGTGACTGGGCGCCATGTTGGACAGTGAGCCGCCCCGAGGACACGTCAAAGGTCCTCTTCATCCTTTAGTTTCAGTCTGAAGCATGTTGACGTCAGTCAGTCGACAGATGAGTCAGGACCTGGACCTGGACCTGGACCTGGACCTGGACCTGGACCTGGACCTGGACCTGGACCTGGACCTGGACCTGGAGGATGACCACGACAAGAGCTCAGGCAGGAAGTCTGCTCTTCATCCACACTGACTTCACAGTAAAGACCTGCTGACATCTTCATTTTCCTGTGGTCATCTTCATCTTCCTCACCCCTCATCACCTCAGTGTGGTCATCCTCGTCTTCATCACTCGTCCAGGAACGCTGACTGCAGATTTACTGGATGTGTGTGACATCACTGATGATGTCAGCGGCGTCTGATGTTTCTTCTTCTCTGGTCGTAATTAAGTTGTCCTCCCTGTCACATGACACCAGCTGTTCAGCCAACGCATTGATCGATTGATGATTGATCAGTTTTCATTGTTTGTTCTCTCATGATTTCAAATGATGTTTCTACAGACAGATGGACAAAAGAAAAAATAATAAAGACAAAAGAAGAAAGTGAAGAAAAATAAAGACAAAAGAAGAAAGTGAAGAAAAATAAAGACAAAATGAGACGTAGAAAAGAATAAAAAGAAACATCCAGAGGAAATAAGCATATACAGTGTACACACACATAAATATACATATATACGTGTGTGTTTGTGTGTATCTGTACATGTATATCTGTACATCACGTCCTCAGCGTGCTCGTCTCTCAGTGGGTCTTTGGATCTCGCGCTCGTCTCTTGAACCTTCTTTGAAGTGGATCTCTGAGATGACAAACTTTAAGCCTGAACGCATCACGTGATCTCCCCCTCTCTCTCCCCCTGCAGCCTGAAGGAGGTGACGGTGAGTTTAGTGTCGAGATGAAGCAGGAAGATACCATCATCATCATCATCATCATCATCATCATCAGTCATCAGGAGAATCTGGAGCATTACGTCATGATAGCGCCCCCCCTCCCCTCCATCGCCTCTGTGCAGCATCCGAGCTCCGATTGGTCCGACAGCCAGTGTCCTATAACTCCCATTGGCTGATCCCGAGTCAGCTGCTGCGGACCTGACAGAGGATAGGAAAGAGACAGGGGCTCTTCAGATAAAAGCGGCGGCAGCAGGACTCACTTCGTCCTCATCTGGATCAACAAAACCCGAATCAACAGAGTCCCCTCGCAGGAGCGGACTCCGCGCGTTTCTCCCGGACTCCGGTCGTCCTGTGGACCCGCTGCGGCTCGGAGCGGCGGAGCGGGAGGAGCAGGAGGAGCAGGAGGAGCAGGAGGAGCTGCAGGCGGAGGAGCAAGGTGAGAACATGGGCGTCTGTCCTCCAGCTCGCGGTCCCGCAGGAGGATCCGGATTTTCAAACCGCGGAGCCGCTTCACAGTCTGTGGGAATATTCAATGTTAATGCAGAAAATTCCTAAATACGACCGTCATAAACGCATCACGAGCAGCTTCAAACGAACCGAAAGTCATTGATGTCACAGTCAGGGCTGACGTCAGAGTTCACGCCGAATACGACAGAAAAAGTGACTGATTGAGTTATTGATCAGTTTGAATATTTCTCTGAACACAAACTGGTTCCACTAGGAAGATGCTGCTCTCTCATTGGCTGATAGCCTCAGTGAGGAAGAGGAGGGTGAAATCGACATGACTTCATCTGCTTTCATCTAAACAGAAATATTCAGAAAGACTTCAAACGGCCGCAGTAATAGTACGAGATCCACGGAGTAATGCTCCAACTGTTACTGCTAACGATACTTGTACAACACACGTGACAAACGTGTGTTTAGTCAGGAAGTAGCTAGCTTAGCTTAGCTTAGCTTAGCATAAAGACTGGAAGCAGCTAGCCTGGCTAACATGTTTAGACATCACAGAGCTGCTGGAACTATTTCCTGATGAACTGCAGCGTATCCATCCGCCCAGCACGGTCAGCAGGTCACAGGTGAGCTCAGGTGATGCCACATTTTCTCTGAACGTTTGACACACAAGCTCAAAGTGTGTGAACAGAATGCGTTTTACAGTCAGGTGTTCATTTTCTGGACAGGTGAGTCACATTCAGGAAGTGATCACCTGATCAAACAGGAAGTGATCACCTGTCCTGATTCTCTCTGACAGAAACTCAGCAACATGTTTCACAGAGGATCATGGATCAGGATCAGGATTGGGTATGAAAGGGATGAAGGAGATGAACACATGAAGCTGCTGTCAGTGAACAGATTGACTGGGCCTGTTGTTGTTGTTGTTGTTGTTGTTGTTGTTGTTGTCGTCTCCCACAATGCAGTGCTGCTGTCCTCCCCCCTCCTCTCCACCCTCTCTTCCTCTCCTCTCTTCCTCTCCCCTCTTCCTCTCTTCCTGTCCTCCCTCTCCTCCCCTCCTCCTCTCTTCCTCTCCTCCCTCTCCTCCTCTCTTCCTCTCCTCCCTCTCCTCCTCTCTCCTCCTCTCTCCTCCCCTCCCTCTCCTCCCCTCCTCCTCTCCCCCTCTCTTCCTCTCTACTCTCCTCCTCTGTTCCTCTCCTCCTCCCTCTCTCCCTCTCCTCCTCTCTTCCTCTCCCTCTCCTCCTTTTGTCCTCCCTCTCCTCCTCTCTCCCCTCCTCCTCTCTTCCTCTCCTCCCTCTCCTCCTCTCTCCTCTCCTCCCTCTCCTCCTCTCGTCCTCCCTCTCCTCCCTGTCCTCCTCTCATCCTCCCTCTCCTCCTCTCTCCTCCTCCTCTCCCCCTCTCTTCCTCTCTCCTCTCCTCCCTCTCCTCCTCTCGTCCTCCCTCTCCTCCCTCTCCTCCTCTCATCCTCCCTCTCCTCTCCTCCTCCTCTCTTCCTCTCCTCCCTCTCCTCCTCTCTCCCCTCCTCCTCTCCTCCCTCTCCTCCTCTCGTCCTCCCTCTCCTCCTCTCTCCTCTCTCCTCTCTCCTCCTCTCTCCTCTCTCCTCTCTCCTCTCCTCCCCCCCTCCTCCCCTCTCCCTCTCTGATCACTTGTCGTTGTGTAATCTTTCTTGTGGATCTGTTGGATCAAAGTAGGTCACAGAGTTTCTTCACTTCAAGTTGTTTCACATTCAGAAGGTTTCCACGGTAACGACCAGTTGGCTTTATGTAATCAGCTCCTTCTTCACCTCCTCAACTCCGTCACCTCTGAGCTCCTCCCACCTGTAACCACGAGTTCTCCTTCCGTCTGAAACGAGTCAAGTCGCTGCTCGAGTCTCCAAGTCTCTCAGAGACAAGTCGTCTCTGTCACAGTCACATGATTTTCTTCCTGCATCAGTTCTGTAATCCGGCCTCTGATTGGTCCAGATGGAGCAAACTGATTCGTACATCTGGTCTGACATCAGGTGTGTAGTTTGTGCACCTTCACGTCACCATGACGACAGTGAACAGGTGAAAGGATCGAACCCTGGCTTAGAAACATTTTCACTTTCCTTCAACCTTTATTTAAACTTAGGCTCGTCGACGGCAGAGAGAAACATTCAGACCGTCAGCAGCTGTTTGTGATCACGTTTCAGTGGACCAACAAACCGTTGCAGGAGCATCAGCCAATCACCGCAGAGGCTCAAACGATGCCAGTTTAATACGTGACGGCATGCTGCCTTTAAAGACCTCCTCCAGAAACAGAAACGCCAGCACAGACGTCCAGCAGCTGCTGTGTGTCTGTGTGCGTGTGTGTGTGTATGTATGCGTGTGTGCGTGTGTGTGTGTGTGTGTGTGTGTGTGTGTGTGTGTTTATGCATGTGTGTGTGTCTGTGTGCGTGTGTGTGTGTATGTATGCGTGTGTGTGTGTGTGTGTGTGTGTTTATGCGTGTGTGTGTGTGCGTGTGTTTGTGTGTGTGTGTGGGCATGTGTGTGCGTGTGTGTGTGTCTGTGCGTGTGTCTCTGTCCGCTCACAGTTAATTAACCAGCATCTCCTGCTCTCCACCAATCACAGCTCCTTCAGCAGGACACTTAACGAGGCCCTCACGGCTCGTTAAATAATTAATCTCACCTCATCAATATTCCATGTGCTCCTCAGCAGGTGGGGGAGGAGACGTGTTCACATGTGAGAGCAGAGCTGAACCTCCTTCAGTGTGTCGTTAACAAGAAGGAGGAGGTTCAGACGACTGAACGTCCTGTCAGAGCTGCTGGCTGCGCTGCGTTCAGGGTCAGCACGGAAACTAGAAACTCCTGCTGAACGTGTGAAAAAATCCAGCAGTCAGTGAGAGGCTGAAACATGTTTGTGTTTGTTTGTTTGTGTTTGTTTGTTTCTGTTCACGTTCAAACGAGCATCAGCTGGACTGAAACTTGTTTTAACAGCGTTTGGCTCGTTGCAGATAATCAGACCTCAGCTGATCGATCACTGCTGATCATTTCTCTGACATCTCCACCGTCTGCACAGCTGCAGGGCATGATGGGAAATGGCTGTCTGTCTTCACCAGATCTGGGAGCTGATTGGTTTAAATTTTGGATCATAAGAAGAGGTTTTATAGAAACATTTGATTTATTGATCGATCTGAGAAATTTGACCCCGTGAAGGTTTCTTCTGCGTTTGATGTCGTATGTCAGTCCGAGGCCGAACACGTCCGGACTGACTGAATCCAGTCCGACAGAGACCTGGTCCACAGTGTGACGGCGGCGCGAGGATCTGAGGGATCAAGCATTTGAGATTTTCTCTCTGTTCATCACACTGAACGCTGAGAACACACCTGAGAGCTGTCACAGAGCAGCTCCCACCCCCTCCTCTATGTCACTTCCCTCCTGGTTGCCATGGCACCAGAGGCAAGGTGTCCTCATTTCCTGCCCCTCTGTGTGTGTGTGTGTGTGTGTGTGTGTGTGCGTGTGTGTGTGTGTGTGTGATGCAAATGAGGCCTGTGTTGTCATACACACTCCTCCTCAGTGTTGCTGGTGTGTGTTGACAGTTGCCGCAACACGAGTTTGACACAGTTACTACTAATGAGCAGTGTGTGTGCACGTGTGTGTGTGCGTGTGTGTTAGACTCACACTCCTGCTGTATATAAAACAAATATGATAAATCATGTCTGGAGACGCCGTCACATGGACTTCCTGTTTGAGTGAACATTTTGAGAAATATGCTAAATGCTAAGCAACAGACAATGGCCGAACTGACCAAACACGACTGTCGACACGCTGACAGTAAACAGGAAGTCCATCCTTCAGCCATGACGACACGTTCTGTTTCTGTTGAAAACGTTTTGCCTTTTTTTCAATTGTGAGAAACTGATCCAGAACCCAAAAGTGACCAGATTCAGTTTTCTGTCAAACCTGAAATAAAGTCAAACTGGTCAAACGTGTCTGTGGCACTGCTCTGACATCACTTCCTGTGTGTGTGTCCATCCAGCTGTAGATGTGACCCGCCTCCGTCTGACCTGCTGGAGGAAGTTGTCGCCGCATTCTAACCAGCACTTCCTCTTTGCTCCGCCCCCAGTGCACCATGGGATTTGCAGTCCTCAGTCTCCTCCTCTCTCTGATGACATCATCAGTGTGGGCTGGAGTGGGTGGGGCCAGTCAAGGTAAAGAGCAGTTTTATAGATGCAGACGAACACACAAATGAAGGTGTGACTCCTGAGTTTCTAACCGGAGCATTGGTCCCTCGTGTGTCCTGCGGCCTGCAGGTGGCGCTGTGCTGTGTCCTCTGCAGTGCGTGTGTGAGACGAGGCCCTGGTACACCCCCCAGTCTGTGTACCACCAGGCCCGGACCGTCGACTGCAACGAGCTCCACCTGCACCGAGTACCGGCCAACGTTTCCTCTGACACACAGGTGAGTTCTACAGTCACATGACGCCGCGTCCATCACAGCGAGCTGAAAGCAACGTTAGTTTGTCAGCAGGCAGCAGGCGTCCATGTTTGTTTGGTTTTTGACAGCAGGCCTTAAATTACTCCTGCTGGTAAAGTTTAAATACTGCGAGCGCCTGACGGAGACGAGAGACACACCAACGTTTGACCCACAGCTGGATGGAGACAAGAGACATGCTTGACCCAAAGTCAAAGTCAAAGTGTAACCGTGAGGGGACACGTCCCTCCAACCCCACGCAAGGTGCACTTGGTTGCGGGTTGCAGCAGCAGTCACTTTGTGACGACGGTCAGTGGACGAGTCTCACAGTTTGGACCGAGCGTGATGTGAGACAGGAGGAGACACCTGCACAGGTGCTGCGTGGGTGTTCATCACTGTGACGTGATTGGCTGCTGAGTCTGAGCCGTGAACACGTGTGTTTCAGGTGCTGCTGCTGCAGAGTAACAACATATCCTCCATCACCTCCGAACTGCAGCGTCTGACCAACCTGACGGAGCTGGACCTATCACAGAACCACTTCACACAGGTAACACACCTGTTCTCCTCCACCGTGTACATCCAAGCCCTGCTCATGTCTGACAGGACTGTTTTAATTCAGCCTCAGCACAGTCTGACAGGTCTGCACATGAATACAGTGTCATTTATTAGACATGTGTTTTAGAAAACAGTGTTCCTCCATCTTTGTATCGACACTTTGTCTACATGGTGTGACAGAAGTGGTCTCTCTGTCTCTGTCCAGGTGAGCTCTATGGGTCTGTCCTCTCTGGGCCGGTTGGTGACTCTGTACCTGGAGGAGAACCACATTGAGGAGCTGGAGGACTTCGGTCTGAGGAACCTGTCCAGCCTGGAGGAGCTCTACATCAATCACAACCACATCTCCTCCATCGGACCAAAAGCCTTCGCTGGGCTCACCAACCTGCTCCGGTAATTTCCTCCTCCATCTCCTCCTCCTTCTTCTTCTTCTTCTTCTTCTTCTTCTTCTTCGTTTCAGCTCCCATGTCCTTGTTCAACTCTGTTAAAATCAGAACCTATGGGATGCTTTAGAGATGCTTAAATCCACTTGCAGAATCCCTGGAACCTCCTCATGGATCTGATGATCCGGCTCTAAATCACCACTGTGATCTATAATAATATTTCCTCTCATGACAACGAGCGTTCTTCAGTTTGAGTTTCCGTCTGTCTCTGTCACGTATTACCCATCATTCCTTGCAGCTCATTGAATATGTACCAGGCTGAGCAGACCTCCACTCTGTCTGAATCCACTTCCTGCCCTCTGCTCGGCCTTGTAGGCTTCACCTGAATTCCAACCAGCTGGTGGCCATCGACAGTCGCTGGTTCAAGTCCCTGCCGTCCCTGGAGATCCTGATGATCGGGGAGAACCCCATCCTAGGTCTGGAGGAGAAGAACTTCCTGCCTCTGGCCCGCCTCCACAGCTTGGTGCTGGCCGGGATGGGACTGGCCTCCGTCCCCTCCGCCGCGTTCCTGGGCCTCGACTACCTGGAGAGCCTCTCCTTCTACGACAACCGGCTCAGGTGGGTCTGAACGTGGTCTCTGGATCAGTTCCGCTGAAACTCCGCCTGTAATCTTCGCTCACTGTAACGCCAACAACGTTGTTCTCCTGGCAGGTCGGTTCCTCGGGACGCTCTGAGCGTCCTCCCCAACCTCAAGTTCCTGGATCTGAACAGGAACCCGATCACCCGAATCCAGCAGGGAGATTTCCAGAACCTTCAGCACCTGGAGGAGCTCAGGTCAGTCTGAGAACAGAGAACAAGGCAACACCCGGGATGTCCTGATGGAGGTTTTCTTTGGTCCCAGATCCTGAACCAAGTCCTCAGTATCTGCTGCAGCGGCTCCACTGATGTTCCAGTTTTACAGAACAGACATTAGTGAACGCAACAGCAGACCTGTTGTATTTACCTGAATCACTGATGATGATGATGGTGATGATGGTGAAACACCTCCATCTGCTGGACAGACTCAGTCACTGCAACTGTGATGTGGATCAACACTGTGGTCCATGATATGAAACACACTGAGCTCTCATAAGATAATATCATCGTCATTATCATTATCATCATCATCATCATCATCATCATCATCATCATCATCATCATCATCATCGTCTTCGTCATCATCATTGTCTTTGTCATCATCATCATGTTGGTTGTGTTTTGGCTTCAGTCTGAACAACATGGAGGAGCTGCTGATGGTGGAACGAGGAGCTTTCCAGAACCTTCCAGAAATCGCCAAACTAGAGCTCTGCAGCAACCCACGACTGTCCTACATCGACCCGCAGGCCTTCAGGTGTCTCTCTGTCTCTGTCTGTCTCTCTGTCTTTGTCCATCTGTCTCTGTCTGTCTCTGTGTCTTTCTGTCTGTCTGTCTGTCTGTCTCTGTCTTTTTGTCTGTCTGTCTCTGTGTCTTTCTGTCTGTCTCTCTCTTTCTCTTTTATATTTTTGATGCTTCCTGTAAATTTGATGATGAAGGATAAAATATCTGAAGTCTTCCTCTTCCTCTTCTTCTCTCCTCTTTTATTCTCCTTGTTTTCCTTTTTTCTGCTGTCGTCTTTTTTCCTCCTCCCCTTCCTGCGTCTCCTCCCTCCTTCTTTCTTTTCATCATTTACCTCCTTCTCTCCTGTCCTCATCTCCTCCTTCTTGTCTTTCCTCCCTCAGTGACCTGTCCTCCCTCCGGACTCTCCTCCTCCACAGTAACCAGCTCAGCCTCCTCTCTGGAGACCTCCTGTCCTCCCTCCCCTCCCTGGAGGAGGTGTCTCTTCACTCCAACCCCCTGCGATGTGATTGTCTCTCCTCCTGGGGGCCTCACCTCGGCAACCAATCACATCTGAAGATGCTGGAGTCCTCCATCACCCTCTGCTCCTCCCCGCCGCACCTGATTGGTCGGGAGCTGCAGGAGGTGGTGGCGGTCGGATGGGGCGCGGCTGACGGCAGCGGAGGCCGGACCAACAGCTGTCTGCCTCACATCTCTCCTCACGCCTTCCCACCCACCATGAACGTCACTGCCGGGCAGCCAATCACGCTAGAGTGCTGGGCGGATGCTGACCCCGCCCCCCAGTTCTACTGGGTGACGCCCACCGGAGACAAGGTGGGTGTGGTCATGAGGGTGAGTGTGTGCGTGTGTGTAGATGGAGGTGATTTGATCAGTTTATCAGAAATCGAACAGTGCTGACGCCTCCGTCACTTCAGCCACCGTCAGTGTGAACGTCCGTCCTTCTTCAGACTTCAGACTCGTTCGCTCTGCAGCAGATTTTACTTTTACATCAAAGGTTTTACAACTTTTTTATTCCAAAATTTTAAACATTTTGAAAAACCGTTTCGGTAAAATTCATTCAGTCCACCAAGACAGCAAAGCAAAACCAGAACCAGCACCACAATCAGTAAAACCAGAACCAGTAAAACCAGAATCAGCAAAACCAGAACCAGTAAAATCAGAATCAGCAAAACCAGAACCAGCACCAGAATCAGAACCACAATCAGTAAAACCAGAACCAGCACCACAACCAGCACCACAATCAGTAAAACCAGAACCAGCAAAACCAGAACCAGCACCACAATCAGCACCACAATCAGTAAAACCAGAACCAGCACCACAACCAGCACCACAATCAGTAAAACCAGAACCAGCAAAACCAGAACCAGCACCAGAATCAGAACCACAATCAGCAAAACCAGAACCAGCACCACAACCAGCACCACAATCAGTAAAACCAGAACCAGCACCACAACCAGCACCACAATCAGTAAAACCAGAACCAGCAAAACCAGAACCAGCACCACAATCAGCAAAACCAGAACCAGCAAAACCAGAACCAGCACCACAACCAGCAAAACTAGAACGTCATGTGACCAGACTGGACAGGTTCAGGTGATATCAGTCAGATTTGTACAGAATGCTGTCTTGTGGTTTTAAACAGGTCCAGGTCCACTTTCACTGAGCGTGGGGTCAATCATCCGTCTGTCTGTCTGTCTGACGGCCTTCTGACGACAGCCGTGACCTGCACGCTCGCCATCGTGTCCCGCTGTCCTCTGTCCACCATGATGTTCGCTGCACGGACTCACTTTGTGAAATGACGTCGTTTTCAGCATCAAAATATGAATTAAAACTATTCTGATTCTTCCTTCCCGGTCAGGTGAGCTCGGAGGTGATGGCTGCACCAATCATATCAGAGGAGGGGCGTGGCCTGAGCAGGAAGAAGAAGAAGAAGAAGCATCGTGTGTCGGAGCCCGGAGCTCTGGTGATCGAACACGCCGAGCCGTCAGACGCAGGTCAGTGTGGCGTGTTGTAACGCATGTTTGACTGATCTGAGAACAGCGTGAATACAGAATGCAGGAGTTTATTAGTAAAAACAAACCGCCTCTCTTCTCAGGTGTGTACACCTGTGTGGCGTGGAACATGGAGGGAGCGGACACGAGGAGTGTCTCAGTGTTCGTGGACTCTCGGGGATCCGTGGGCTGGCGGTGGGGCGGGGGGAACCGATGGGGCGGTGAGCCCAGCAGAGAGCAGCTCTGGCCGCGGAACTCATCCAGCGCCGCAGCCTCTCTGGTGGTGCTGGCGAAGGTACAATCAGCCGCTGCACGGAGTGGGAAGAGATTTTACTTATTATTCTGGTATCAAAATATTCAGTGGACACTTGCTGATGTTTCCTGTTTCCTGTCAGGTGGTTCACGCTCAGTCGGTGGTGTTGGAGTGGAAGCTGTTTCCCAGTGGAGGACCCTCGTTTGTGGGTCACAACCAGCAGGACTCCCCCCTCCCTCTGCCCCGGTGGCTCAGTGCCACCGTTCACATCGACAACCCTCAGATCAGCTACACCGCCAAGGTGAGCACGCCCACCCTCTCTGCCCCGCCCACAGGTAAACTCCCCTGTGGTTAGTTCACTGTCTGAAGTATCTGCAGGACAGATGAGTTACGATGACTCATTTCTTCTGAAAGTCTGATGAAAGATTTTATTGATATTATTTAAAATGGTGAATGGAGGCTGAACAGGAAGTGATGTCATGACTCATCGCTGCTTCTCTTTGTCCCTCACAGGTTCCCGTAGATGTTCAGGAGTATAATCTGACTCACCTCCTACCTGCCACAGAGTACCACGTCTGCCTCACCGTCTCCTCCTCTCCCGCCTCCCCCACCTCCCCCTCTTCCTCTCCCATCTCCTCTCCCACTCCCATCACTCCCCCCTCTTCCTCCTCCTCCCCCTCCTCCGCCGTCCACACTTCCTGTTTGAACGTCACCACGAAGGGGGCGGGGTTCTCGGTGGAGATGGTGGCATCGCGGCGCAGCAGCGTGGCGCTGGCGGCCGTCATGGGCTCCATGTTCGCGCTGTCCATCATGGCGCTGCTGGTGGTCTACATGGGCCGCCGCGTGCAGCAGCACAAGTCCTGCGGACACTCGCTGAAGAAGTACATACAGCACGCCACGTCCATCCCTCTGAACGAGCTGTACCCGCCGCTCATCACTCTGTGGGAGAGCGAGGCCGAGAAGGACAAGGACGACAAGGAGGAGGAAGACAGGGAGGCAGGGGGGAGGGAGGAGCAGGTGGGGGGGAGTCAGATCGACACCACAAAGACTTACATGTGGTAGCTGGGGGGGGTGAGTGGGTCAGGGGAAGGGATAATTAACAGAAGGCAGACTTTAGAGGGGCTTCACGGAGGGACGAGGACGGACAGAAGACAAGGTCAAAAACACCAATCTGCTGTTTTTCAGCTTGTAGCTCTTTAATTATAAATCCTGTGTCCTTCATCCTCAGCTCATCATCCTCAGATTCAGACTGGTTTCCTTCTTCCAGCAGACATAGAAATGAACTTTAGAAAAGCTTCTGAAGTCTGTAACTTTCACTCAGGTTGAACCAGAATGTCTGAGATCATCTGAAACAGTTTTCTGAACGTCGATTCAATTCTTGGACTGAAACGTTCAGACTTTAAGTCGACTGAACGTGATGAAGACCAACACTGACTGTTGATCTCAGGATGAAGACTAAATCTAAAAACAGCTGAGAAAATGTAAACAGAGAAGAAGAAAACAGATGGAAGACATTTGTCTGAGACTTCAAACAGGCTCTTTAACTTCAGCTCAGTTTGACTTCACTGAAAAGTATCAAATAATAATGAGATCAAAGGTACAAAAAGAACAAAGAATTTTACAATATTTGATATTAGAAAGTATCATAAACAATGTAAAACGTAAAAAATATCAATGATTTGAATCATATAATGAAAATTGGAACAAAAGTGGACAAAATAAAGGAGACAGTTCATGAAAGACGTCAAACTGAGCGTGAACGTTGCTCTGCTGATCAGAAGATCAGAGCTCAAGGAGACAGGATTCATGGTTAAAGAGCTCAAACATGTAAAGCAGACAGGTGGACAGCTGATCGTGGACGAGTACGTGGACAGGACTCGTGTCTCAATGTGGGGGCCGTGGTCTGGTCTGTGGTCTGTGAGCTGGTTGAAGCAGGACAGAGGAGGCTGACCTGTGAGTCACACTTTCCTCCAGCTGTCTCTTTTTCGTCCTTCCGTCGTCTCTTCTGTCCTCTTCCCTCTTTCTCTGTCGAACTCACTGACAGAGGCTGAACTTTAAAAATCTGATTATTGTAATTTAGTTCATCTGATGAACACGAATGCAGCACTGAGACTCAGCACAGACGGGAACATGAATATTTCACTTCACATGTTGAAGAGTAGCAACTGAACATTGGCATGTTCAAAACTCCTGTTTTCCAGACAGAAAGTTCACACGTTTCAAAGCTCGGTGAAGGAAATCACGTTAAATTAAGTTTTCATTTAACTCGAGCGAGACATCCAAACCTGCAGCAGACTGACGTCAAACTGTATGCAGACGACCTACTACTCTACACACACACAAATTCTACACACATACATATAAATAAACACACGTTTTGTGCATGTTTTTATTGAACACATCAACAGTCATTTCATGCAGTGAACACTGTCTCCAGCCTGGAGGTGAGAGACACATTTACATCATTCATTAAAGGCACATTCAGACGGTTTAAACCAGGCAGACTGACTGCGTGTGCAGTCGTCTTTTACATGTGCACAACAAGCAGTCTGTCACTGTGAGACGTGAAACCAAAAATCATGTTTTCAAATTTGAGAGTAAAGTTTGGGACTGAGTATAAAACTACACAAACTTTACATGACAGGAAATTCAGCATCAGCAACGTTTACGTCTGCTGTGTGATTGTGTTTCGATATGCGACATTCAGCAAAACTTAAATAACACGAAAACAAGAGTTTACCTGGAAAAGATCAAACCTCACAAATATGATTCACAAATCAACTTCAACAGCAACATACATCACAAAGAGAAACGATCTTTCTATCTTCATGACAGGAGACTGAAAACTGTTTTCCACGTTAATCGTCACATTTTCAAAAAGCTAACCAAGCAAACGGACGCTGAAATGAAAGCATTAATGTTTGACTGCTTTCTGTCCAGAAACAGACCGGATTAGTTGGATAACGTTGAGTTTTATCAGCGTCAAACATTTGTCTGAACTAACAGAAGAAGAAAAATCACCAAGAGCTGAGATACAAGGTTTCTGTATCTGAGTGAATTATTGTTAGCATACGTAGTTTTTACAGAACCCTCAAAGACTCGTCCGTCCACTGAGCTGAAAACGACAGAAGAAGCTTTAAAACACTGGACTGTTACTGAAACACAAAGCTGATAAGTGAATGTAGAGAGGACAGACGTGACGTCCTGCAGCTCTTTGTTCACGACAGAGTCTGAGGTCCATCGTCGCAGCTTTTTCTGACACGTCTCACTGTAAAGCAGCAGCGGTGGCGGCTGTGCTCCACCCCTTGTTCAGGACGCCGTCCCGCCATCTGTCTGCACATTCAGTCACTTTCAGCTTCGAACCAAACCAGCAGGAACTTTCTGTCTGAATTAAGGATCTTTAATCTCTCGTCTTCATTGGCACAGCATGAAAGCATCACTGCGATATTTTACTCCACTCGTTCTTCATCAGGACTGGTAGTCATGGTGATGGACCTCCTCCATGTCGTAACCCTGCATCCATCCTGCAGGGTGGATTCTGGTCCGGATGCCACTGTTACATCCAGGTCCAACCTTACGGACACTCTCTGCACGGACGCTGACAGCCACCACGTTGTGCTCATTTGTTGTTTTCTAGTTCTTTTG
Source organism: Chaetodon trifascialis (assembly GCF_039877785.1). NCBI lineage: Eukaryota > Metazoa > Chordata > Actinopteri > Chaetodontiformes > Chaetodontidae > Chaetodon > Chaetodon trifascialis. Next base: position 865,722 of record NC_092063.1, on the reverse strand, counting down.
GATTTGTCCAGTTGTAGCTGTTGATGACGTTGCACAGGTGGAGGTGGGTGGTGCTGCATGCCTTTGCACTCATATTTAGGACTGTTTGTATAAAACCACGTCTGTGTGACAACCTGCAAACTGCCGGAGGAGCGCTGGGTTCAACCGTTCACAGCGAATGTTCACACTGATTTCACCAAAGAACCAAGATCAAAAGAATCCTGCTCAAAGATGCACAGATATGAGATCAGTGACGAGCAACCCAACTATCGAACAAACAAACAAGCGACCGAGCGAACAAATGAACGAACAAACGATCGAACAAACAAGCGACCGAACGAACGATCAAACAAATGAATGAACAAACAAATAAACGAATGACTGATCGAATGAACGAACGACTGAACAATCGATCGAACAACCAAATGAACGGCCGAACGAATGAATGATTGAATGTCACAGATATCAGGATTAAGATAAAGTTTTTTCACAGTGGGACGACCGAGTGAGACTGTGGAGTTCAAACGTCCGTCAAAGAATTGGACATGAGCAGAGACATGTCTCAGAGACATGTCTCCATCACCTCTCTGATCCCATAACTGTGAGACACTGATCTATAAGCAGAAGTCTAACAGTCTGTCACATACAGATCTGTCCACTGTAACGAGACCCATGTCTCATAACGAGACGGGCATCAGGAGACATTTTGCTCTGAGAATGAGACAGTTTTCCATCATCGTGAGTGAGGAGATCGTATCGATTCACCTGAAATATTCAGAATAAATTCTAACTTCTAGCTGTAGCTGCCTGAAGTGTCTGAAGGTGTTAGTGTCACAAACTTAAATTTAACTGGACTCTGTTGGACTCTCTCCTTCTTCTTTCCCTCTAAAACTGACTCCTGATTGAAGTCTTCCTGAACGTTGACCATCAGATCCGTCAGTTTGCAGGTTTGTTGTTCAGACTTTCAGCCAAATATTCCCTCAGCTGTCTGTCAACCAAAACACTTCAGGAACAAACTCCCAAAGGATGCAGTGGGCATTTCAAAGGATGTCTCCTGTGTGTGGTCAGCTGGTCTGACGACGCTCCTCTGCCTCTCCAGCTGCAGCGTCTACACTCTGATGGTTTTCTGTTTTCTGTCACAGCAAACTGAATCTCTTTGGGTTCTTGACTTATGTCAGACAAAACTACATTTCAAAGAGAATAATGTGGACAAGAAACAATGAAAGATGAAAGTCAATCAAAATCAAAATTGACCGTCTTTGGGTTCCGAAGCTTTTGGCCACTGAAATGACCGGCTGTCATCATGTGACCGAGCAAACACCCCTCATTCGCTGAGGAAGACCTCCAGATGTGGCTGAAAGCTCCGGAAACACGAGCTGGACGTTTTCTTGTTTCAAACATTCTGCAGATGCTTTCCAAAGGTGATTATTAATCTGATTTCATTGAACAGTGATCGACAGTCTGAGGCTCAGGAGGTCAGTGTGAAAACAGCGACGGCGCCCTCTGCTGGCGCTCCGGCAGAAACACTCGTCACGCGGCTCCTCGTGTCATTTCAGTGAAACTTGACAGTAATATGCAGGGTATTTTGTACAACGTGTATCGCTCTATATTTGAAGACAACTATTGCTTATTAGTATTATTATTATTGTTACTCAACACTGAGCACCAACTGTAACTAAAGATGTGTGTGCGTGTGTGTGTGTGTGTGTGTGTGTGTGTGTGTGTGTGTGAGAGGAAGATAATATATAAATACACTTTGTCACTCCACAGTCTGGTGTCTGATTTCTAACTCATGTATAATAATAATAATGTGCATAATGTCGACTGTCTCCTCACTTTTAGAGCCTCACATTAATTTCTACAGTCACACTTCAATGAACTTTTTTTTGGGGGGGGGGTTAGCCTTTATGATAAAGACAGCTGAAGGTGTGATAGGAATCAGAATCAGAATCAGAAAAAGCTTTATTGCCAAGTACGATTTTACACATATGAGGAATTTGCTTTGGTGAGGTTGGTGCATGACACATCTATCAAGAAGAATTAAAAAGTTAAAAATATGACAGTAAGTAAATAATATAAAAATAAGAAAATAAGTAAAAAAAAAATACGACAATAGAAGAACTGTAGCAGTAGTAAAATAAAAAATCTCACAATATAAAAATATGTACACGAGTCTTTTTTTTTTTTTAACAGAGGCACAGACTGTTTTTTCAAGGGAGTCCAAGTAGAGCGTTAATGTAACGCATATGGTTATGGCAATGTCACTGACAAGTAGAGTCAGAGGTGAAGTGTGAAGTGTCGGGGGGGTTCCTGGCCTTGTTAATAAGGCTGACAGCAGACGGGAAAAAACTGTTGTTGTGGCGTGAGGTTTTGGTCTTCTGTCCAGACTGAAAATACTGTCAACATTTAAACACTCAAAGTCAAACCTGAGGAAACATCGACAGGTGAGTTGATGGAATCAGTCACATGACACAGTCCCTCAAACAGCATTAGCATCGATCCATTAATCTCATCAGGTGGTCTTAGAGTTTCTTGTGGAGGAATTTCAGAAATTCTTAAAATTCATACTAATTTCAGGGAAACATAACATGCTAACACACCAATGACAGACCTTCGCTAAGGTCAGCTATCATGGCTAACCTTGACCTTGGTAGCACGGTGGCACAAGTGGTAACACTGTCGCCTCACAGCTAGAAGGTCCCTGGTTCGTATCCCGCTGTGGGTGCGGGCGGTGTGTCCTCCACCATGTCTTCAGTGCCTGCTGCTTGAGAAAAAAGGCCTTTCTGTGTGGAGTTTGCATGTTCTTGTGTTCCTGGGGTTGCATCCTTAAACACTAAAAACATGCAAGAAGATCACCACCAATGAAGGATGAGGTCCCTGGGACACACGTCCTGCCTGGACTGACCTTCAGGATAGTCGTAAATAATAATTTAACAAACTTGAACCCATGTAATTAATTAACTCCTGATAAACTGAGGAAGTATTCTGAGTCAAACGACCGTCAGTGGGAGGAAAGTCCTGAGCTGGTCCACATGTTGGAGGCTGACTTTAATGTCCTGGTGAACTGGTGTCTCATTTCTTGTCCTGTTGTTGTCATTCCAGAGTTCATGTGATGTTTAAAGGCCGAATGAGGAGGAGGAGGAGGAGGAGGAGGAGGAGGAGGAAGCAGCTGTACGAGAAACTGAACCTCAGGATGTGGCCTCTCGCTCCACCACTGTTAGCGTATCACATACAAAAAGCTTAAATGCTGAATGAAATAAATTTGTGTAAATGAGGTGAAACAGCTCTGATCCACGTTTCTGACATGTTCCTGGTCCTCATGGAGTCACGCTGACATTCATCCATGAAGCCGTTAAAGGCGTCGCTGACAGCTGATCTTCATCAGTGAGCCTCTGGAGTCAGTGTGATGACGTGACAGTTTATCAGATGAACCTTCAGTAAAAATGTTTTTCCATTTTTAAAACTTTATTAATAACACAGTAACATTACATTATGGTTCATTGAGGTGTCAGAACACTGACCATCATTCAGGTTATTTCTGCTTCAAACTGACTGTTGTTGGTCACAGACAGACGAGCTCAGGAAAACATCCATCCATCCATTTTCTGGGCCGGAGCCTATCTCGGCTGTCAACGGGCGGGAGGCGGGGTGCACCCTGGACCGGCACAAACACACAACCATTCACACTCACACCTAGGGGCAATTTAGAGTCACCAATCAACCCGTACCGAGGTACCCGGGGAGAACCCACGCATGCACGGGAAGAACATGCAAGCTTCACACAGAGGGGCCTGACCCGGGAATCGAACCGGCGACCTTCTTGCTGTGAGGCACACGCACTACCTGCTGCGCCACCGTGCAGCCCCCTCAGGAAAACAAAAAAAACTTTATGTTTTAAAAAAGTCTGAAATCTATACTGATCGATCGTTCGTATTGATTGCTGCCGCTTGTCCAGTTACAGCTGGTTCCCACAGCGTTACAAAGAGCTGTGACAGAACGCTAAACACAGATTCATTCTTTATTTCAGGAGAAAACCACTGAGAGACCATGAACCAGAACCAGGAGCAGAGACCACATGAGTCCAGTTTCAGTCGCTCTGCACTGACTTCCTGTTATGTCAGGACTGATTTTCAGGTCGTCCTCCTCGTATACAAAGGTCATAATGGACGAGGACAAAGCTGTGTTGGTTTACTGGAGGTTTCCAGAAACATCTGAGAGGAAATCAGGACTGCAGCTTCTGTCAAAGCTGCTGAACAAACGAGCTTCAGGCATCAGGAAGCAGCTCGATGAACGTTTTTAACAGAAAGCTGAAAACTGATCTCTGAGCTTCAGCCTTTAACGAGCTTTGACTTCGTCACATTGACGCTCTGCTGCTCCTCTTCATCAATGATCTATTTTACTTGGTTCTGTTTCTATGAACTCCGTTTCACTTTAATACTGTTGCTCAGTGGTTTCATGTTCCCTCTCATTGATGCATCCTCTTAATTTTCATCCTTATTATCTTATTTTTAAATGATTTTTATTCTCATTTTACATTAGTTTTCTCTGCCTGTTTTGATGTGAAACACTTCCTGCTTGTGATTTCTCTGATGTAAAACACTTTGAACTTGTAATAAGATGCTATACAAATAAAGTTTATTACTATTATCATTGCTAACTTGTAAAGCTTCATATTTTAAAACTGAAGTGTTTCATTTCCAGTAGGAAGAGAAATGGATAAAAGGTCCATAAAATCCTGAATTAACATGAAATGATTTCCTCTTTAATCTGGATTATCTGACACGTTCACTGACCTCCTGCATCAGCTCTCCGTACCTGTAAACTGCTTCTCTCAACGTGCCACAAGGAAGAGCCGACAAACGGCATGACGTAAAAAATGCCGTCGCAACCAGGAAGTGACGTCGCTGCCCTCCGTCAGATTGTGTTGATGTTTTGTGGACTGGACGGGCAGCAGAACGGGAAGAAGGAGACGCTTTTTGTTTTTGTTCAGCGAAACCGTCGAAAAGGAGCCGAGTTGTTGTTTCTGTCGTCCGTTTCGGTTCGTTAAGAACTTTAGCTCGGTGATTAGCGCCGCGCGGCCGGGCCGGAGGCCGAGCACACCGAAGCATTTGATCGAGAAAGGGAGGACTCGTCACCCTCTGACCCCCTCCCTGCTTCCCTCACACAGAGACATCACCATGACGATTCTCCCGAAGAAGAAGCCCAGCTCCGGGGTCGGAGTCTCGGACCACGCCGATGACAGCGACCGCCGGAGCGGCTCCGACCCGCACCAGCACCCGCATCCACACGCAGGGCGGACCGGAGCCCGACCGAGGGCTTCACCTCCGCCGTGGTCCTATCAGCCCGCTCCGCCCTCCGCAAGGGACGACAGGCGGAGCATCGAGGCGAGCTCCCGGCCGCAGCAGGCCTCTCCGCCGCCCGTCGGTTCCGTGTCTCCGGTAGGACCGGGCGACGGTCGGGACAGCAGCGGCGGAATGGTGGCCGGGTCCCGCGGGGAGCTCGTCGTTTCGGCCGGCGTCGTCGGCTGCGGCGGAGGCATCGGGAGCTGCTGCTCCGGGCCCGGGCTGAGCAAGAGGCGGCGGCAGGCAGGCACCTGCTCCGGCGGGGTGGTGGCGGCTCTGGCCGGCGGAGGCCAACCCGGGGTGACAGGACCGGGAGGAGTGGGGTCCAGCCAGGACACGGAGGAAGGAGCCGGGAACAACAGCGAGGACGAGTACGAGAACGCTGCCCGGCTGCAGTCCAT